>NC_059200.1:20337123-20637123 GCF_020615455.1 Coregonus clupeaformis | reverse complement strand
TAGAGGACAACAGTTCACCTGACAAGACTGGAATCCCAACATTACATAGAGGACAACAGTTCACCTGACAAGACTGAATCCCAACATTACATAGAGGACAACAGTTCACCTGACAAGACTGAATCCCAACATTACATAGAGGACAACAGTTCACCGGACACCAGACTGAATCCCAACATTACATAGAGGACAACAGTTCACCTGACAAGACTGAATCCCAACATTACATAGAGGACAACAGTTCACCTGACAAGACTGAATCCCAACATTACATAGAGGACAACAGTTCACCTGACAAGACTGAATCCCAACATTACATAGAGGACAACAGTTCACCTGACAAGACTGAATCCCAACATTACATAGAGGACAACAGTTCACCTGACAAGACTGAATCCCAACATTACATAGAGGACAACAGTTCACCTGACAAGACTGAATCCCAACATTACATAGAGGACAACAGTTCACCTGACAAGACTGAATCCCAACATTACATAGAGGACAACAGTTCACCTGACACCAGACTGAATCCCAACATTACATAGAGGACAACAGTTCACCTGACACCAGACTGAATCCCAACATTACATAGAGGACAACAGTTCACCTGACAAGACTGAATCCCAACATTACATAGAGGACAACAGTTCACCTGACACCAGACTGAATCCCAACATTACATAGAGGACAACAGTTCACCTGACAAGACTGAATCCCAACATTACATAGAGGACAACAGTTCACCTGACAAGACTGAATCCCAACATTACATAGAGGACAACAGTTCACCTGACACCAGACTGAATCCCAACATTACATAGAGGACAACAGTTCACCTGACAAGACTGAATCCCAACATTACATAGAGGACAACAGTTCACCTGACAAGACTGAATCCCAACATTACATAGAGGACAACAGTTCACCTGACAAGACTGAATCCCAACATTACATAGAGGACTAACAACAGTTCACCTGACAAGACTGAATCCCAACATTACATAGAGGACAACAGTTCACCGGACACCAGACTGAATCCCAACATTACATAGAGGACAACAGTTCACCTGACAAGACTGAATCCCAACATTACATAGAGGACAACAGCTCACCGGACACCAGACTGAATCCCAACATTACATAGAGGACAACAGTTCACCTGACAAGACTGAATCCCAACATTACATAGAGGACAACAGTTCACCTGACAAGACTGAATCCCAACATTACATAGAGGACAACAGTTCACCTGACAAGACTGAATCCCAACATTACACTGTTGATTTTATGTGCATTTTACATTTACTGTACTCTTTGCTGCATTTGTTGATAACGAAATCTGAAAATACTCTGGATACATTCAGTAACATGATAAGAATATTCCTGGAAAATGTGGGGTAGGTGCAACATAAGACAAAATAAATGAGGGTTTGAGTGAAAGGACTAACTGGTGTCTCCAAGTGGCCACACACCTCTCCAAAGTGTGCACAGTTCCTAAGTAATTTCAATGCACTTTTATGACTCAAAGAAGAGTCTTCAACTATAATGTGCTTTATTGAATTCTCCTAGCCGTGCTGTTGAGGAACTAGAGCAAGCACGCAGCCCTGCATCCCCGCCTTCACACAATTACTGTTGTTGTTTGCGCAATCCTAAAACGATCCATTATAAATCGCAATCTGGGTCAGGTCGCAATCTATGCTCATGATGCCACTTACCCACATTACTGGGATGGGAGCACTTTCTAAAAAGGTAGAGGAAGGTTGCCATGGCAGTCATGTAGTTGATGATGGTACCAACGCGGGCCGGGTACGCCACCACCACCATGCCAAGCAGGTCGAAGAACACCATGTTGCCATGACGATACTCAGACGAGTCTGCCAGCTCCTCAGACATCACCAGATGCTTCAGTACAGCCAGGATGTTGTCGCCTAGGGATACGGGAAGGAGGTGATGTAAAGTAAAGTGAAGTAAAATGTGATTTATTGTACCCACTGGTGTAAATTGGGTACAAAACAGGCCTCTCGTCCAGAATAGATTTAAGGTAGAATGAAAACGTAGTTTATTATGAGATTGAGAAGGCATTTCTAAAAAACCGTTACATTTGACATTATTCAGTCTAAAGGCTCTTTGACCTAACAGTTCATATCATGGACAATAGACAAGAGGGGTTTTTTCTGTTCAAATCCCAGCTGGATTATATTGCTGTCGTGCCCTCTAGAAGGCAATAGCCTGAATGGCTGCAGGGATTCGCTGGTATATTGAGTAGAGCAATTGCCTTCAATAGAAGCATTTTCTAAACAAACACAATATATCAATCATTAAACCAACAACAAACAGACAAAGGGACCAGTGGGAGGATGAGATGCATGAATGTGCTGCATTCTATGCCAAGACAACAACAATCCCTAAACAAATACAACACAAAAGGCAGTGATACATAAACACTATTGTGTTTGTCTAGCATAGCGTTTGTGGTAAAACTCAGCGCTGGGTCAGTTGTGCTGCCAGTCTGATGTCCCCTGCTGTCTGTGGGATATGAATGATCTCAGTATGCTGCAGAGCTGGGTTCAAATAATATTCAAAATCATTTAAAAATACTTTATCTGTGCTTGATTGAGCTTGCCTGGCTCAAATGGACCAATAGAAACATCCCAAAACTGCAAATCACACACATCTGGCACTCCATGCATGGTAGGCTAGACTAGAGCAAATGCTTAAAGTATTTTAAAGATTTCCAATAGTAACTGAACCAAGGTCTGGTATGCTGCTAATGCATCTCCCTCTCTCTGTTCGCTTGAAAACACGCAAAAGCAAATCAACAGCAGCCTAGCCTGATAAAATGGCCAGCCTTGCACAAAGCTCCATTGTTCCGTTTGATATCTCCACGGAGTCCGTTCTGCCCCCAGAATGTAAACATAAAGCATTGCTTTCATCTGGTCATTGGCTGCCTGGTAACCTGGAATCCAAACTGATTTATCTTTGTTTAAACTGAAACAGTGGTGAGCAACAGCTTTCAGTCTGATTTAAGCAGGCTATCTTGGCTGGTCCTCCGGGTTGGGGGAAACTAGGCCTTGTCATACTGAAATGATTTGGTGTTCTTAAGAGTTTCACTAATCCCCTCCACCCAGTCAGAGTTAAAGAATTACACTACAAATTGAGGAAGGAATAAGTGATTTGCTTCTAATTTTGAACCAGATTACAACCAGAACTAAGAGCATACATTTATAGTAGTTTTGGACCAGATTACAACCAGAACTAACTGCATGTATGTATAGTAGTTTTGAACCAGATTACAACCAGAACTAACAGCATTTATCTATAGTAGTTTTGGACCAGATTACAAACACAATTAACAGCATGTATCTATAGTAGTTTTGAACCAGATTACAACCAGAAGTGAGAGCATTAATCTAGTTTTGGACCAGATTACAACCAGAAGTGAGAGCATTAATCTAGTTTTGGACCAGATTACAACCAGAAGTGAGAGCATTAATCTAGTTTTGGACCAGATGTGAGGAGTGACAAAGGAGAAGATGAAGACAAATGACTTCTAAAACAGATCCTGGTCCATTTATCATTGTGGTAGTGGATAGACCAATACCTAGATATGGGGAAACACTCTTTTCACACCACTTCGATACCGAAGTGACTTTTTCGCAGCAAGTTAGGAGAACTTACGCAGCAGGTTAGGAGAATTAACGTAGCAGGTTAGGAGACTGAGGTTATGGTTTAGGTTAGCGAAAATTCTCTCCTAACCTGCTACGAAAATCACTTTGTATTGAAGCGGCGTGAAAAGAGTGTGTCCCTCTAAAGACAGGGATCATCACCTTCCTTCCTTCCCCATCTGTTCCTGCTCCATTTCCTTTCCTTCTACACCAGGGGTGTCAAACGTCCGGCCCGCGGGCCGGATCAGGCCCGCAAACGGGTTTAATCCGGCCCGCGAGATGATAAAAAAAAAATATATATAATAATAATAATAATAATAATAATAATAATAATTGTAAAGTATAAAAATGAGCTGTAATTTTTCAATAAAATAAACTGCTGTTCCAATTGCGTCCACTGGATGGCGCAATAGCAATTGTGTTAAGCAAGCAAACTGTTTATACCGGGGCAGAGCAAGTAGGTCAAGCACGTGCAGCCAATGAGCTACTTTGTTTTGCCCGCGATATTTATTACGGCTTCTACTTTTAACATTGTGCTTTGGCACCCTCATTGCCCCAATATGTCTCTGTCAAAAAAGAGAAAAGTGGACGCAGAGTGCAGAGTGTTCCAAGAAAAATGGTCATCCTATTTATTCACGGAATTGAATGGGAAAGCTGTATGTTTGGTGTGTTCAGAGCATGTTGCAGTGCTGAAAGAATATAACCTTCGTCGCCACTATGTGAGTCTTCATGCCGACAAATATGACAACTTTCAAGGACAGCGGAGATGAAAGAAGGTGAATGAACTGTTGGCGGGTCTGAAGAAACAGCAGTCTGTGTTTACTCACAGCCGAGACATCAGTGACGCTGCAGTGAAAGCTAGCTACCTCATTGCTAATGAAATCGCAGTGGCTTCAAAACCATTTAGTGAGGGTGAATTTGTAAAAACATGCATGATGAAGGCAGCGGAGATTGTGTACCCTGAAAAGCGGCAGGCTTTTGCAAATATCAGCCTGACAAGAAACACAGTTGCAGACAGGATTTCCGATCTTTCAGTGGATTTGGACAGCCAGTTGAAACAAAAAGTAAAGTCATTTATTGCGTTTTCGGTTGCAATTGATGAAAGCACGGACATTACAGATGTTTCACAACTGGCCATTTTCATCCGCGGAGTTGATGACACATTGACCGTCACCGAGGAGTTCGTGGAGTTGGTGCCGACGACAGATACAACGACAGCAGCTGATATTTTTACCGCACTCGTCGGCGCGCTGGACAGGGTCGGAGTGGACTGGTCCCGCGCTGTCAGCCTGGCTACAGATGGTGCGCCCTCAATGATCGGGAAAAAAGCAGGCGTTGTGACAAAGTTCAGAGAGAAAGTGCAATCTGCAAATGGAGGACGTGATTTTTGACTTTTCACTGTATTTTGCACAAGGGAGGCTTTGTGTTGCAAGTCATTAAAGATGGATAACGTCATGAAGGTGGTCATCCAAACTGTTAATTTCATCCGATCCAGAAGCCTGAATCACCGTCAGTTTGACAGCCTTCTCAGAGAGAAAGACCACATCTATGGCCTGCCATACCACACTGAGGTAAGATGGTTAAGCCGAGGTGCTGTGCTGAGGCGTTTCTTTGATTTACGAGAAGAAATTGAACAGTTCATGGAAGAAAAGGGCAAACCAGTGTTAGAATTTCATTCCGCAGAATGGATGCAGGACCTTGCATTTATGGTGGATGTTACAGAGCACCTGAATAACTTGAACAAACAGCTGCAAGGGCGCAACAAAGTTGTCACGCAGTATTATGACAGCATACGTTCTTTCAAGTTGAAGCTGTCATTGTGGGAGACGCAACTTGCCGGTGGTGATGCAGCTCACTTCCCCTGTCTGAAAAATGTGTGCGCGACCCAACATGTGGCAGACATGAAGCGGTTCAAAGATAAAATAACGGGACTGTTACGGGAGTTTGAGCAACGCTTTCAGATTTATGTTTATATGTTTTTATGTTGATGTGCTATTGTTTTTAATTGATTTTATTTTATTTGTATATTTAACCTATTCTTGACTCTGTGGTTCTTGCACTTGTTTGGGGAACAGGATTTCATTATTTTTATCTACATTTCTGGCTGAGAAATGACACCCTGATATAGTTCTGTGATCTGTGAAACAGTTCTGTTAATCACTGAGGCATTGTGTGTTTGTGTGTTCTTTTTCTTTAGAATTTTCAAATAAACTTGACGTGTTTTATGATTAATAGTGATGTTGTGCTTGTACTATTTTGGACACACTATCCTCAGGCTCCAGCTTTATGTTGTATGTTGATCGTATTAAAACAAAGAAAACAATCTGAAGTTGTTGTTTTTAAGTTATATATACACACCATGATTTTTCCGGTCCGGCCCACTTGGGAATAGATTTTCCTCCATGTGGCCCCTGAGCTAAAATGAGTTTGACACCCCTGTTCTACACCATACAGGGTTAGACTGCTATGTTGTTCAAAATAGCTCCTCAGGCAAGTCATATTTCATGCCTGTCTTAATGGGCTGCTTCTATTTTAGTGACTTTATTTTCACCACTACTGTTTATGCTACCTGGTAGTTCGAGGTAGAATCAGTAGAATGCTTGGTTGAGCAGTATGTGTGCTGCAGACAGTAAAGGTGTTTATGCTACCTTGGCGTGAAGGTTAGAGGAGAATGATTGTTGGTAGAGGTTGAGCAATGTGAGGTGTGCTATAGCCTACAGCAGATTGTGTTTACGCTACCAGGGAGTTAAGTGCTTGGTTGAGCAGTCATTTACATTAATGGATGAAATGTGGAGAGAGAGTAGGGAGCAGAGGGTGGCTACCTGGCTGCGTTAAGGACTAGGCGGTGTGTTGCAGCCCACAGTACAGTAGAGCTGTCATTGATAAATGAGATATGGAGAGAGAGTGACGCAAGGGAGCACAAAGAAGAGGAGAGGAGAGAAGAAGAGAAGGTTATGAGAGGTGTGGATTACTCGTCTGGCCTGAGCTGAGCGTTGGAGCGTGGAGAGGAGTGAAGATGGAGGGAGGTATGGCTTGCCTGTCTGATCTGGGGGCGAGCGTTAGTGACCTCACTCAGCCTCTGGCACATGGTCACGTGAGCCAGCAGAGCGTGGTGCTGCAGTGACCTGCTGGGTTCACCTTGGGAAGAAGGCGTAGCCCACTTCCTCTTGTTTAACCCCCACCAAAGAGGACCTGAGCTGAACTGTGCCAGCCAAGCAGCTGAGCTAGCCCAACACCACGGTACCAGTCTCCTCAAACTCCCAGTGAGACATGCATCACCTCCAGCCTCAGATTGGAGATGGAGAAAACGGCCCTCTTCCCACACACAGACAACATTCTCTGTTCACATCGGAGAAGCACCTCTATGGGGCCCATAGAACTTACCTGCCCTCTGGATGGAGTCAGTCAGTATTCTGTCGGATGTGTCGTACTTGGTGTGGTAGAGGAAGCCATTCTCAATGAAGGCCAAATCAATTCCTACAGAGGCACACAGAGAGGGACAAGACGGTCAGGTCAGT
Organism: Coregonus clupeaformis; assembly: GCF_020615455.1. NCBI lineage: Eukaryota > Metazoa > Chordata > Actinopteri > Salmoniformes > Salmonidae > Coregonus > Coregonus clupeaformis. The sequence goes on along the minus strand of NC_059200.1, from coordinate 20,629,937 downwards.
GAGATTAACAGTGCTCAGATAGGGGGAATGGAAATGAACTGTTAATCTAGAGTCCAATGAGAAACATACTGAAGGATGAACTCCGATAACTTTTAATAAAGTTTAATAAACATTAAATAAAGTGAAGGCAGTGGGCTAGGCAGCGGGCTAGGCAGTGGGCTAGGCAGTGGGCTAGGCAGTGGGCTAGGCAGTGGGCTGGGCAGTGGGCTGGGCAGTGGGCTAGGCAGTGGGCTAGGCAGTGGGCTAGGCAGTGGGCTAGGCAGTGGGCTAGTCTGCCAGTAGACATGACAGCATGGTGGAGATCTAAGAAGGCAGATAGTTGATACAGAAGTTTTACCCTACCTGGAATGTTTCCAAAGTCCCTGTAGATGCGGAAGTCCGTGTCAGAAGGGATCACACCGCTCTGGAAGACTTCCTGTCCCACCACCGAGGCAAAGGGATGTTTGGCAGCATGGACATATGCCTGGACCAACCAGGGGTTCTCAGGACCTGTGTGTTTGTGTGTGTGTGTGTGTGTGTGTGTGTGTGTGTGTTAATGAAGGAGAGCCAAGAGAGGAGGGACTCGTAAAAGATGTGGAAACATCACTTTAAATTTGTACATAGAGTCCACCCTTTAAAGGATTAGGGATGTCCCCGACTAAAGAACATTTTCGTCGACCGAAAGTCGTCTTTTCTTTCGACCAATATTTAATCGTGTATTTTTCCATATACACTACCGGTCAAAGGTTTTAGAACACCTACACATTCAAGGGTTTTTCTTTATTTTTACTATTTTCTACATTGTAGAATAATAGTGAAGACATCAAAACTATGAAATAACACATATGGAATAGGTTCTTCAAATAGCCACCCTTTGCCTTGATGACAGCTTTGCACACTCTTGGCATTCTCTCAACCAGCTTCACCTGGAATGCTTTTCCGAGTGGCGCAGTGGTCTAAGGCACTGCATCGCAGTGCTAGCTGTGCCACTAGAGATCCTGGTTCGAATCCAGGCTCTGTCGTAGCCGGCCGCGACCGGGAGACCCATGGGGCGGCGCACAATTGGCCCAGCGTTGTCCAGGGTAGGGGAGGGAATGGCCGGCAGGGATGTAGCTCAGTTGGTAGAGCATGGTGTTTGCAACGCCAGGGTTGTGGGTTCGATTCCAGTAAAAAAAATAAAAAATGTATGCACCAACTGTAAGTCGCTCTGGATAAGAGCGTCTGCTAAATGACTAAAATGTAAATGTAAATGTAAGGACTTCCCACATATGCTGAGCACTTGTTGGCTGCTTTTCCTTCACTCTGCCGTCCGACTCATCCCAAACCATCTCAATTGGGTTGAGGTCGGGGGATTGTGGAGGCCAGGTCATCTGATGCAGCACTCCATCACTCTCCTTCTTGGTAAAATAGCCCTTACACAGCCTGGAGGTGTGTTGGGTCATTGTCCTGTTGAAAAACAAATGATAGTGCCACTAAGCCCAAACCAGATGGGATGGCGTATCGCTGCAGAATGCTGTGGTAGCCATGCTGGTTAAGTGTGCCTTGAATTCTAAATAAATCACGGACAGTGTCACCAGCAAAGCAGCCCCACACCATCACACCTCCTCTTCCATGCTTCACGGCGGGAACCACACATGCAGAGATCATCCGTTCACCTACTCTGCATCTCACAAAGACACGGCGGTTGGAACCAAAAATCTCAAATTTAGACACATCAGACCAAGTCTTTTCTTCTTATTGGAGTCCTTTAGGAGTGGTTTCTTTGCAGCAATTCGATGACTGACCATGAAGGCCTGATTCACACAGTCTCCTCTGAACAGTTGATGTTGAGATGTGTCTGTGACTTGAACTCTGTGAAGCATTTATTTGGGCTGCAATCTGAGGTGCAGATAACTCTAATGAACTTATCCTCTGCAGCAGAGGTAACTCTGGGTCTTCCATTCCTGTGGCGGTCCTCATGAGAGACAGTTTCATCATAGTGCTTGATGGTTTTTGAGACTGCACTTGAAGAAACGTTCAAATTTCTTGCAATTTTCCGGATTGACTGACCTTCATGTCTTAAAGTAATGATGGACTGTCATTTCTCTTTGCTTATTTGAGCTGTTCTTACCATAATATGGACTTGGTCTTTTACCAAATAGGGCTATCTTCTGTATACCACCCCTACCTTGTCACAACACAACTGATTGGCTCAAATGCATTAAGGAAAGAAATTCCACAAATTAACTTTTAACAAGGCACACCTGTTAACTGAAATGCATTCCAGGTGACTACCTCATGAAGCTGGTTGAGAGAATGCCAAGAGTGTGCAAAGCTGTCATCAAGGCAAAGGGTGGCTACTTTGAAGAATCTCAAATATGAAATATATTTTGATTTCTTTAACACTTTTCTGGTTACTACATGATTGCATATGTGTTATTTCATAGTTTTGATGTCTTCACTCTTATTCTACAATGTAGAAAATAGTAAAATTAAAGAAAAACCCTTGAATGAGTAGGTGTGTTCAAACTTTTGACTGGTACTGTATATATATATTTGTTACTGCTTGACTAAAACAATCTCGGTCAACCAACAGCCTAACGACCAAACAATCGACCAGTTGACTAATTGGGGTCATCCTTATTCAAGCATAAGATATTCACATTTACAACAGCAGCCAGTTTCTCTCTGCAGCCAGTGAATTGCTTTTCCTGAAACACCCCTCTCTCCTCAAGATGACAATGTTGTGGGTCATTTGCATTTTACCAGGTGTTCCAGTATCGTGCATCACAGCTCTATTGTGTTCCCTGAGAGCCAGGAAGGATTGTTCAGCTGCTGACACAGACACCTAGATACATCTGTTCCATTGGCCTGGGTCCAGGTCCAATCACTGGTCTAAAACACAGAGTAGGTAGAAGTTGCCCCTAACCCCTACACAACAGATCTAGGATCAGATACTACTTTATTTATTCTCCTGATCAAGGATAGGTTTGGGAGTAGGTAAACTAATCTGATCCTAGATCTGTGGTGTAGGGGGCCTGAAACACCAACCCTTTGTCCCTACTACCACCTGTGTGTGTCTCCACCTACCTGTCTGAAACACCACCTCTTTGCCCCCCACCCCTGCAGCCTCCAGGTTGATGAAGGCCCGGACCTGCTTGGCCCAGGGATGCTGAGTGATGAAGCCATGACTTGCCTATAGAGAGAGAGAGAAGAGTGAAGAGAGAAGAGAGAGAGAGAGAGAGAGAGAGAGAGAGCGAGAGAAAGAAGAGTTTTAAAAAATATATTAAAACATTCCATATTACGTCATTTAATATCATTTTACAAGAACAAGCCACCCTTACACAAAATAGGAATAGCATTTATGATTCTGGCTGAAAATTAATGTGATTGTGTGAACTTCTTAGTTGACCTCCTAACCTCCTGTCCAGTGTTCTCTACTGTCCCCCAGTGTCTCTCTCTGTCTCTACTGTCCCCCAGTGTCTCTCTCTGTCACTACTGTCCCCCAGTGTCTCTCTCTGTCACTACTGTCCCCCAGTGTCTCTCTGTCACTACTGTCCCCCAGTGTCTCTCTCTGTCACTACTGTCCAGTGTCTCTCTCTGTCACTACTGTCCCCCCAGTGTCTCTCTGTCACTACTGTCCCCCAGTGTCTCTCTGTCACTACTGTCCCCCAGTGTCTCTCTCTGTCACTACTGTCCCCCAGTGTCTCTCTCTGTCACTACTGTCCCCCAGTGTCTCTCTGTCACTACTGTCCCCCAGTGTCTCTCTGTCACTACTGTCCCCCAGTGTCTCTCTCTGTCACTACTGTCCCCCAGTGTCTCTCTCTGTCACTACTGTCCTCCAGTGTCTCTCTGTCACTACTGTCCCCCAGTGTCTCTCTCTGTCTCTACAGTCCCCCAGTGTCTCTCTCTGTCACTACTGTCCCCCAGTGTCTCTCTGTCACTACTGTCCCCCAGTGTCTCTCTGTCACTACTGTCCCCCAGTGTCTCTCTGTCACTACTGTCCCCCAGTGTCTCTCTGTCACTACTGTCCCCCAGTGTCTCTCTCTGTCACTACTGTCCTCCAGTGTCTCTCTGTCACTACTGTCCCCCAGTGTCTCTCTCTGTCACTACTGTCCTCCAGTGTCTCTCTGTCACTACTGTCCCCCAGTGTCTCTCTCTGTCACTACTGTCCTCCAGTGTCTCTCTGTCACTACTGTCCCCCAGTGTCTCTCTCTGTCACTACTGTCCTCCAGTGTCTCTCTGTCACTACTGTCCCCCAGTGTCTCTCTCTGTCTCTACAGTCCCCCAGTGTCTCTCTCTGTCACTACAGTCCCCCAGTGTCTCTCTCTGTCACTACTGTCCCCCAGTGTCTCTCTGTCACTACTGTCCCCCAGTGTCTCTCTCTGTCACTACTGTCCCCCAGTGTCTCTCTGTCACTACAGTCCCCCAGTGTCTCTCTCTGTCACTACTGTCCCCCCAGTGTTCTCTCTGTCACTACTGTCCCCCAGTGTCTCTCTCTGTCACTACTGTCCTCCAGTGTCTCTCTGTCACTACTGTCCCCCAGTGTCTCTCTCTGTCACTACTGTCCTCCAGTGTCTCTCTGTCACTACTGTCCCCCAGTGTCTCTCTCTGTCACTACTGTCCTCCAGTGTCTCTCTGTCACTACTGTCCCCCAGTGTCTCTCTCTGTCTCTACAGTCCCCCAGTGTCTCTCTCTGTCACTACAGTCCCCCAGTGTCTCTCTGTCACTACTGTCCCCCAGTGTCTCTCTGTCACTACTGTCCCCCAGTGTCTCTCTGTCACTACAGTCCTCCAGTGTCTCTGTCACTACAGTCCCCCAGTGTCTCTCTCTGTCACTACTGTCCCCCAGTGTCTCTCTGTCACTACAGTCCCCCAGTGTCTCTCTCTGTCACTACTGTCCCCCAGTGTCTCTCTGTCACTACAGTCCCCCAGTGTCTCTCTCTGTCACTACTGTCCCCCAGTGTCTCTCTCTGTCTCTACAGTCCCCCAGTGTCTCTCTGTCACTACAGTCCTCCAGTGTCTCTCTGTCACTACAGTCCCCCAGTGTCTCTCTCTGTCACTACAGTCCTCCAGTGTCTCTCTGTCACTACAGTCCCCCAGTGTCTCTCTCTGTCACTACTGTCCCCCAGTGTCTCTCTGTCACTACAGTCCCCCAGTGTCTCTGTCACTACTGTCCCCCAGTGTCTCTCTCTGTCACTACAGTCCCCCAGTGTCCCTCTCTGTCACTACATTCCCCCAGTGTCTCTCTCTTTCACTACAGTCCCCCAGTGTCTCTCTGTCACTACTGTCCCCCAGTGTCTCTCTGTCACTACTGTCCTCCAGTGTCTCTCTGTCACTACATTCCCCCAGTGTCCCTCTCTGTCACTACATTCCCCCAGTGTCTCTCTCTTTCACTACAGTCCCCCAGTGTCTCTCTCTTTCACTACTGTCCCCCAGTGTCTCTCTCTGTCCAGTGTTCTCTACTGTCCTCCAGTGTCTCTCTCTGTCACTACAGTCCCCCAGTGTCTCTCTCTTTCACTACTGTCCCCCAGTGTCTCTCTCTGTCCAGTGTTCTCTACTGTCCCCCAGTGTCTCTCTCTGTCCAGTGTTCTCTACTGTCCTCCAGTGTCTCTCTCTTTCACTACAGTCCCCCAGTGTCTTTCACTACTGTCCCCCAGTGTCTCTCTCTGTCCAGTGTTCTCTACTGTCCCCCAGTGTCTCTATTTGTCCAGTGTTCTCTACTGTCCTCCAGTGTCTCTCTCTGTCACTACAGTCCCCCAGTGTCTCTCTCTTTCACTACAGTCCCCCAGTGTCTCTTTCACTACTGTCCCCCAGTGTCTCTCTCTGTCCAGTGTTCTCTACTGTCCTCCAATGTCTCTCTCTGTCCAGTGTTCTCTACTGTCCCCCAGGGTCTCTCTCTGTCCAGCGTTCACTACTATCCCCCAGGGTCTCTCTCACCTGCAGCACATTCTCCTCAGCTCCGTTGAAGAGGAACACAACCCCGTGTCGTAGAGGTGTGGAGAGGTTGGCCAGGGAGTGGAGCACCTCCAACATCACCGCACAGCTCACCGCATCGTCACTTGCACCTGTCACACACACAGGTGACATGGGGTCAGAGACTGAGAAAGGCTGGCACAGTAACACTGTGTGTGTGTGTGTAGTCTCATAAAACCATACGGGTGTATCTCTGAATATTGGTGAGCGAGATTAGTGTGAGCGAGATTAGTGTGTGTGACAGTTAATGCTCTGCTGAAATTCCTACCTGGAGGGCTGATTGCATAATCACACAGTGGGAGCAACAGTAATCACTTACTGCCTAACCATTACTGCCTAACCATCAGACAAGCTACACCAGGGGTGTCAAACTCATTTTAGCTCAGGGCCACATGGAGGAAAATCTATTCCCAAGTGGGCCGGACCGGAAAAATCATGGTATATATAACTTAAAAACAACAACTTCAGATTGTTTTCCTTGTTTTAATACGATCAACATACAACATAAAGCTGGAGCCTGAGGACAGTGTGTCCAAAATAGTACAAGCACAACATCACTATTAATCATAAAACACGTCAGTGACTAACAGAACTGTTTCACAGATCACAGAACTATATCAGGGTGTCATTTCTCAGGCAGAAATGTAGATAAAAATAATGAAATCCTGTTCCCCAAACAAGTGCAAGAACCACAGAGTCAAGAATAGGTTAAATATACAAATAAAATAAAAACAATTAAAAACAATAGCACACCAACATAAAAACATATAAACATAAAGCTGGAGCCTGAGGACAGTGTCCAAAAGCACAACATCACTATTAATCATAAAACACGTCAAGTTTATTTGAAAGTTCTGAGGACAAAGAACACACAAACACACAATGCCTCAGTGATTCACAGAAGTATATCACAGATCACAGAACTATATCAGGGTGTCATTTCTCAGGCAGAAATGTAGATAAAAATAATGAAATCCTGTTCCCCAAACAAGTGCAAGAACCACAGAGTCAAGAATAGGTTAAATATACAAATAAAATAAAAACAATTAAAAACAATAGCACACCAACATAAAAACATATAAACATAAAGCTGAAGCCTGAGGACAGTGTCCAAAAGCACAACATCACTATTAATCATAAAACACGTCAAGTTTATTTGAAAGTTCTGAGGACAAAGAACACACAAACACACAATGCCTCAGTGATTCACAGAAGTATATCACAGATCACAGAACTATATCAGGGTGTCATTTCTCAGGCAGAAATGTAGATAAAAATAATGAAATCCTGTTCCCCAAACAAGTGCAAGAACCACAGAGTCAAGAATAGGTTAAATATACAAATAAAATCAATTAAAAACAATAGCACACCAACATAAAAACATATAAACATAAATCTGAAAGCGTTGCTCAAACTCCCGTAACAGTCCCGTTATTTTATCTTTGAACCGCTTCATGTCTGCCACATGTTGGGTCGCGCACACATTTTTCAGACAGGGGAAGTGAGCTGCATCACCACCGGCAAGTTGAGTCTCCCACAATGACAGCTTCAACTTGAAAGAACGTATGCTGTCATAATACTGCGTGACAACTTTGTTGCGCCCTTGCAGCTGTTTGTTCAAGTTATTCAGGTGCTCTGTAACATCCACCATAAATGCAAGGTCCTGCATCCATTCTGCGGAATGAAATTCTAACACTGGTTTGCCCTTTTCTTCCATGAACTGTTCAATTTCTTCTCGTAAATCAAAGAAACGCCTCAGCACAGCACCTCGGCTTAACCATCTTACCTCAGTGTGGTATGGCAGGCCATAGATGTGGTCTTTCTCTCTGAGAAGGCTGTCAAACTGACGGTGATTCAGGCTTCTGGATCGGATGAAATTAACAGTTTGGATGACCACCTTCATGACGTTATCCATCTTTAATGACTTGCAACACAAAGCCTCCTGGCGACGAGTGCGGTAAAAATATCAGCTGCTGTCGCTGTATCTGTCATCGGCACCAACTCCACGAACTCCTCGGTGACGGTCAATGTGTCATCAACTCCGCGGATGAAAATGGCCAGTTGTGCAACATCTGTAATGTCCGTGCTTTCATCAATTGCAACCGAAAACGCAATAAATGACTTTACTTTTTGCTTCAACTGGCTGTCCAAATCCACTGAAAGATCGGAAATCCTGTCTGCAACTGTGTTTCTTGTCAGGCTAATATTTGCAAAAGCCTGCCGCTTTTCAAGGCACACAATCTCCGCTGCCTTCATCATGCATGTTTTTACAAATTCACCCTCACTAAATGGTTTTGAAGCCACTGCGATTTCATTAGCAATGAGGTAGCTAGCTTTCACTGCAGCGTCACTGATGTCTCGGCTGTGAGTAAACACAGACTGCTGTTTCTTCAGACCCGCCAACAGTTCATTCACCTTCTCTCATCTCCGCTGTCCTTGAAAGTTTCATATTTGTCGGCATGACTCCTTGCCTTTTTCAGCTCTTTTTCATTCAATTCTGAATAATAGATACCATTTTTCTTGGAACACTCTGCGTCCACTTTTTCTTTTTGCAGAGACATATTGGGGCAATGAGGGTGCCAAAGCACATATGTAAAAGTAGAGCCGTAATAATATCGCGGGCCAGTAGCTCATGGCTCACGTGCTTGACCTCCTGCCCCGTAACAGTTTGCTTGCTTAACACCTTCGCCATCCAGTACAGCGTTTTTTTCAGGCTTTATTCATCTCCGTTGCGGGCCGGACGTTTGACACCCCTGAGCTACACATTTACATTACATTTACATTTTAGTCATTTAGCAGACGCTCTCATCCAGAGCGACTTACAGTTAGTGCATACATTATTTTTATATTTTTCATACTGGCCCCCCGTGGGAATCGAACCCACAACCCTGGCGTTGCAAACACCATGCTCTACCAACTGAGCTACATCCCTGCCGGCCATTCCCTCCCCTACCCTGGATGACGCTGGGCCAAATTGTGCGCCGCCCCATGGGTCTCCTGGTCACGGCCGGCTACGACAGAGCCTGGATTCGAACCAGGATCTCTAGTGGCACAGCTAGCACTGCGATGCAGTGCCTTAGACCACTGCGCCACTCGGGGTAGGGGAGTACCTAACCATCAGACAAGCTACACAATGAGAGCAACAGTACCCTAATCACTGAGTCTACTTAGGCATTCAGAACCATTCATCAGAAAAGCTACTGCCTCCTTCAGCCCAGTGTCCCTACACTGCTGCACTCAGGGTATAATGTCCCTCTCATGCCAGGCTGGTTCAGTGGTTGGAGCTGTTGACTCGGGACCACATATCACCCGGCAGGGCGCAAGGTGCAGCTGTGCCGGTCTGGCCACTAACTCTCTCTCTCTGTTGCCTTCTACTGTTCTACTCTAAAGCTATCCCCATCTAATAAAAACTTTAAAAAACACAAAAGGAGGGTGGAATTCCACTTTCTGCCCCTCTAGGCCAGCCCCATTCCCCACTAGGCCAGCCCAATTCCCCACTAGGCCAGCCCCATTCCACCACTATCAGTAGGAAATCTCTCCACAGTTAACTGTGGCTGTTGTGTTAGCCACTGTCTCACTCTGCAGTGCAATATTGTTCTTGACTGTCAGTTATTCTATATAGGAAAGAAAAACATAACAAAAAACTATGAAGGAAGGAGGAAAAGCCAAAACAAGAAGTCGAGACCTGCCTAGAGGTTTCCTGTCCAGCAGGTTTTCTTTCTGATGGAGGTAGATACACACAGTAGAATGTGGGAAAGGCTAATCCACTCCTGAAGCCTCCAGGCCAACACTGAGTATTAACCAGGCCAATGTTTTTATTGGAAACCTGAAAACACCCAACAACTACAGCAGCTAATAAGGGATTGAGGAGGATGATGTTGATTGCACGCCTAGGAACGCTGCAGAGAGAACACCATTTACTTGGAGCCTAGGCTATACTTAGTATGGGAATATTTCTACTAAACGATATGCTATATATATATATATATATATATATATATATATATATATATATATATATATATATATATATATATAACCAGTGGGGAGAACAAGTATTTGATACACTGCCGATTTTGCAGGTTTTCCTACTTACAAAGCATGTAGAGGTCTGTAATTTTTATCATAGGTACACTTCAACTGTGAGAGACGGAATCTAAAAACATGACTTAGTACTTGGTGGCAAAACCCTTGTTGGCAATCACAGAGGTCAGACGTTTCTTGTAGTTGGCCACCACGTTTGCACACATCTCAGGAGGGATTTTGTCCCACTCCTCTTTGCAGATCTTCTCCAAGTCATTAAGGTTTCGAGGCTGACGTTTGGCAACTCGAACCTTCAGCTCCCTCCACAGATTTTCTATGGGATTAAGGTCTGGAGACTGGCTAGGCCACTCCAGGACCTTAATGTGCTTCTTCTTGAGCCACTCCTTTGTTGCCTTGGCCGTGTGTTTTGGGTCATTGTCATGCTGGAATACCCATCCACTACCCATTTTCAATGCCCTGGCTGAGAGAAGGAGGTTCTCACCCAAGTTAATATGCCATTTTATAATATGCCATTTTAGCAGACGCTTTTTATCCAAAGCGACTTACAGTCATGCGTGCATAATTATAAAAAAAACAATTGTGTATGGGTGGTCCCGGGGATCGAACCCACTACCTTGGCGTTACAAGCGCCGTGCTCTACCAGCTGAGCTACAGAGGACCACGTTAACGGTACATGGTCCCCGTCCATCGTCCCTTTGATGCGGTGAAGTTGTCCTGTCCCCTTAGCAGAAAAACACCCCCAAAGCAATGTTTCCACCTCCATGTTTGACGGTGGGGATGGTGTTCTTGGGGTCATAGGCAGCATTCCTCCTTCTCCAAACATGGCGAGTTGAGTTGATGTCAAAGAGCTCGATTTTGGTCTCATCTGACCACAACACCTTCACCCAGTTCTCCTCTGAATCATTCAGATGTTCATTGACAAACTTCAGACGGCCCTGTATATGTGCTTTCTTGAGCAGGGGGACCTTGCGGGCGCTGCAGGATTTCAGTCCTTCACGGCGTAGTGTGTTACCAATTGTTTTCTTGGTGACTATGGTCCCAGCTGCCTTGAGATCATTGACAAGATCCTCCCGTGTAGTTCTGGGCTGATTCCTCACCGTTCTCATGATCATTGCAACTCCACGAGGTGAGATCTTTCATGGAGCCCCAGGCCGAAGGAGATTGACAGTTATTTTGCGTTTCTTCCATTTGCGAATATTCGCACCAACTGTTGTCACCTTCTCACCAAGCTGCTTGGCGATGGTCTTGTAGCCCATTCCAGCCTTGTGTAGGTCTACAATCTTGTCCCTGACATCCTTGGAGAGCTCTTTGGTCTTGGCCATGGTGGAGAGTTTGGAATCTGATTGATTGATTGCTTCTGTGGACAGGTGTCTTTTATACAGGTAACAAACTGAGATTAGGAGCACTCCATTTAAGAGCGTGCTCCTAATCTCAGCTCGTTACCTGTATAAAAGACACCTGGGAGCCAGAAATCTTTCTGATTGAGAGGGGGTCAAATACTTATTTCCCTCATTAAAATGCAAATCAATTTATAACATTTTTGACATGCGTTTTTCTGGATTTTTTGTTGTTGTTATTCTGTCTCTCACCGTTCAAATAAACCTAACATTAAAATTATAGACTGATAATTTCTTTGTCAGTGGGCAAACGTACAAAATCAGCACGGGATCAAATACTTTTTTCCCCTCACTGTGTGTATGTGTGTGTGTGTGTGTATATATATATATATATATATATATATATATATATATATATATATATATATATATATATATATATATATATATAGGCTATATGCTACAGTATATCCTCCCGTCGAGTAAGAAGGGAGGGAGCGAGAGCGAGAGCGAGAGCAAGAGCGAGAGCGGGAGAGTAAAAGAGAAAGTGATATAGACAGAGAATAAGAGAGAGTGAGTGGGCCTGCGTAGCGGGCAGGCCATTCAAGCGAGGAGCCAGAGACATTGTGGCCTGTTCAGCTTGAACCAGACAGACTGGAGTGCCGTGCCACGACTAATGTAGTCAAAACACATTAGTCATGTTACCCTCAGCAATGTGTGTGTGTGAGTAGTATGTGTGTGTGTTATATCGACTGCGTATATTTATGTGAGTGCGTGGGCTCGTGTGTGTGTGTGTGTGTGTGTGTGTGCGCTAAACAGAGCATTCAGATGACCGTTACTTTCTCCCTGTTCACACACATTTCACCTTTGGGCCTTGCTTGAGCACAGAGAACACCCATCATGTGGGACAATGAACCTGATCATTCTCCTCTTCTGTTATGTTTCCCACAATGTGCATGTTTTGAATTCCTGAATGCAGCTTCCTCTGTCTGAGAGTATGTGGAAGCCAGGGAGGAGGGAAACATGCCAATGCCTGGGTTGTGTTTATTTTTCCTGCTCCCCATCCAATGTATTTAACACCTCTTCTGGTATCAATTTCCTGGTTTTAGGTACAGAACTTCATGTTCAAACTCCAGAGAACATTTATTTCTCTGCAGGTGTTACGGGGAATGAGTTACAGTTGGAGAACTGTATTTAGGCTTAATCTGAGATTCAGTCTGAAACTAGTCTTGGTTGGCAATTTGCACCATGTTGGACTGTAAGCTATAGCCTGTTTAGTCCTCTCTGCTTTCAGGGATATAATGACGGTGTAATTACATTTCATGGAGAGTAAAGGCGTCAGCATGCTTCAGTTCGGCTGGCGCATAGCCGAACTCGGCTAGCTGAACCGAACGGGTGCACTCGCATACTCCCTTAAAATACTGTCATTTGAAAAACGAGAAAAAAGCGGCAATAGTACTGTTTGTCCAATTTGAGACGCCGTAGCCAGTATACACTTCCTCAAAATAGTCAGAATGAATCTAAGATAACTCATTAACTTTGACATTTTTGCTGAGGAGATCTTAGTTGAGCAATTTTACATCTAACGAAGATGTTTGGTGCCGTATTCCTCAATGAAAAAATGTGCATGAAAATGAGTCGTCTCTCGTTGAATGACAACAAAGACTTTATTGAAGAATCCCTACTGTTGACCAATCACCGACGAAACATGCAGACGGCTTGTAGAGATTTTTTTTTATTTTTATGTAATGATTTTGCATTCACGTTACAGTATGAACTAATAGGACCTCCCCACCCAACTGTGGTTAAACTACAGTACACCACCACTCCTGTACTGTTGATGTCTTGACCTAAATAAAGAACATCTCTGTCAGAATCAGTCATACACTTGACCACTTGTGCCTTACATAACATGTCTTTTAGCTATTCTCTTCAGTAATGCAACTGTAACTAACAACACTACCACACAGGCCTGGTCATAGCTAGAGATAGTGATTGTATTAGGCCTGTTGTGTGTGAAAACCATGGTTGTGTTATCATGGTTGTGTGTGTGTGTGTGTGTGTGAATAATAAATCCTAAGATATAATAAAGACTAATTGGTTGTGTTGTGTTGTATTGTACCTGGACTGTTGGCCACAGAGTCAAAGTGGCAGTTGGCCAGCATGAGGTGCTGAGCCCCAGCCTTGGGCTCCAGGCGGACAGCGATGTTGCTGACCCTGTCGTAGTAGGAGGTGAACCCTCCCAGGAAGTCGATGCTGAAGGAGCCTGTGGGTCTCTGGACGTCCACAGTGACAGAGTGGGGTCCTGAAGCGCTGTCGGCCTTGATGTGCTCGATCTGCTCCAGCAGGAAATTTACTGTTAGGACCTCATTCTCCGGGCTGCCCGTGGGACGGGGACCGAAGCTGGTGATACGCTCCAGGTGCTTCCTGGTAGACAGGGAAAGGCATGCAGGGAGTGAGTCAGCAAATCGGTAGAGGCATATTAAGTATAGGCTAGGCCTACTATGTCCTTACATCTGCAGTTTCTATCAAGTTTCACTTCAATAATTTTGATAAAGTATGCTAAGTACGAACAGTTTCTAAAGTTGTGCTTTGCTTTCAGCAAGCACACCTAATAACTTCTAAATGTAGGCTAGGCCTAATATTATCATCCTTTTTGACCTGACGTATGTTAGTATTTGTTGTGCATAATAATATTAGTAGAGTTAAAACATTGCGAGGCAGCATGGCAATGTTTTGAAGTGGGATATGACTTCTTTCATCCTGTGCTGTTGACCTAGTCATATCAGTCCTGTACACTGTAGAGCCTGTTTAGTCGTTTCATTTTGGGGTTTTCAGTGGAAAAGCCTTTCCTGTTTCCTTTCCACTTTTTCTGTTTGAGAAAACTCTGGCAGCTACAATAAGATCCATCCCAATAAGGCTTTAGGTCATTTGACACCAGTGGGAAGTTGACACTCCAGAGGACCTATGTGGCTGTTTGACATTGAGGTAGCCTATGTAGACCCTCACCCCCACCCTTTCCCTAGCCTGGTCCCAGATCTGTTTGAGCCGTCTTGCCAACGCCTATGGTTATTCCCTAGCCTGGTCCCAGATCTGTTTGAGCCGTCTTGCCAACGCCTATGGTTATTCCCTAGCCTGGTCCCAGATCTGTTTGAGCCGTCTTGCCAACGCCTATGGTTATTCCCTAGCCTGGTCCCAGATCTGTTTGAGCCGTCTTGCCAACGTCTATGGTTATTCCCTAGCCTGGTCCCAGATCTGTTTGAGCCGTCTTGCCAACGCCTATGGTTCTTCCCTAGCCTGGTCCCAGATCTGTTTGAGCCGTCTTGCCAACGCCTATGGTTATTCCCTAGCCTGGTCCCAGATCTGTTTGAGCCGTCTTGACAACGCCTATGGTTATTCCCTAGCCTGGTCCCAGATCTGTTTGAGCCGTTTTGCCAACGCCTATGGTTATTCCCTAGCCTGGTCCCAGATCTGTTTGAGCCGTCTTGCCAACTCCTATGGTCATTACCTAGTCTGGTCCCAGATCTGTTTGAGCTGTCATGCCAACTCCTATGGTTATTCCCTAGCCTGGTCCCAGATCTGTTTGAGCTATCTTGCCAAAGCCTATGGTCATTGTCACGGCGCCAGAACAGTTTTGTTACCACAGGAGTTGGCAAGACAGCACAAACAGATTTGGAACCAGGCTACCACTTCCCTTCTGCCACTAAAAGCAGGAAGAAGTTTCCATGGACTGTATGGGTGTGGCTAGGTCAACTAGACTGTAGTGTCCTAATGACTCCAGGTGTTCCTTCCTGTATGTTTGCATTAGGGCTGCCCTAAGATTATATAGCCTACTGTATGTGTCCCATCTGACACATTCATCAGGCTTATGTCTTCTACTCTCTCCCTCTCTGTCTACCTAGTAGTCAAAAAGCAGGGTTTTATCAAATAAGCATACAGCTGCTCTCTGATTAACTGAAAAGCAGCCTTGTATATGTTTATTATGGGAATGGTGGAAATAAAATAAGTAGCTAATTTAGAAAATGGTGTTATGGTACAATTCTTCAATTTAGCCTATGTACAGGATCATTGGTCGATGTGTGTCTGTGATATCTCTTTCACTATTGACATGTTCAGACAGACTAAATCAGAGCCACAAACTGTCAAGAAACAATGGAGAAGCATTATTTTAAATGTCCTCCTTCACTCCCTCCTACTATCAACCGACCGTTAGCTACACCTGACATGGGTTACCTAGAATGACAACTAGTACCGGTGGCTTGTAGCGTAGCTAGGTGGGACCGACTGAGATAAATAACTAGAGGAAAGGTTAGTTCACACACCCGGGTCGTTAACGCCATATTGCAAACTGGAAGTGATCGCAATGGAATTAATAACATTAGGCTAATATCAGAGATACTATATATGCAACTTGTTGAGAATATAGCTAGCTACAATTCAATTGACAACAGTATCAACTTACCTTGCCCTGACAGCATTGAACTCGCCAGTAGATTTTCCAATGACTAGCTGCTGTAATGACAAATGAACGACTCCCCACAGCACCAGAATGAATACAGTCACCAGTGCCACTCCGACGCCTTCGTGTAGCAGATACAAGCTCACTTCAGGCTTCTTTTTCACTTCACTGCAGCCGTTGATTCCACATTGATCCTGAGAGTCATTCTTCTTTTCCGATGCATTGTTTTGCTTCCCGTATATGGCTTTTATTCTCCTAATAGTGGTGTCGCTCTCCATCTTTGCCACTGGTACACACTGAGGTATATACGAACCGCCAACACACCAGCAACCGTCGCTTCTGGAACACGGGACAGATCACGAGGAGGGACAAACTTCTCTCTCACATCTAGCAGAGGGGAAGAGGCGAAGCGAGAGAGATAACTGGGCCCAAGATCTGTCATCTCCAGCAGGTGGCGTTTTTTCGCTCACCAGACAGACGAGTTTTGTATGGATCTCAATGAGTGTCGAATTTGGTTAACAAAAAATGTAATGTCTTATTTGCTACCTGTGGCTTATTTGCTCGAATAGAAGTTTCGTAATGATTAGGTTGTTATGAGTGTACTGATATAAGTAGTACACGTTACATCCAGGCAACTTTGAGAAAAAACACTTTGGGTGTGCTCTCAGTCATTCGTAAATTCAGAGAGTTGTAAGATTGTCTGACCTCACAACCGCAGTCAAGCACCCAAACTAACTGGATAAAGTTGTCTAGCTTGCTAACGTTAGCTACTTCCCAACACAAATGAGAGAACACCTCACTCTGACCATTTTACTCGCCCTAGCAGAGCAGGCTAGGCTGTTTTCATCTAGAGCGTTAGTGACTGTACCTGTGCTGCTGGAAACAATTTAATAACGTTTTTTTTGCTGACGTTTATTGACGCCGGTCATATTCAATGAGTGTTGCGTGTTCGTAAATTCAACAGTTACCCTGTGTTCTGCCACACAAGAGTGCTCTGAAATCAGAGTAGATAACTAGAGTGAATTTAAGAATGCACCTATCGGAGTTGTGCCTGGTCGTCACTAGTTCCATCAGCCACAAATGTCATTCTAAACTTAACCTTATGCCTAACGCTAACCTTAAATTAAGATACTCGGCCACTCGGAATATTTGGTCAATATAATATACAGTGCATTCGGAAAGTATTTAGACCCCTTGACTTTTACCACATTTTGTTACATTACAGACTTCTTCTAAAATTGATTAAATTAACATTTTACTCATCAAGCTACACACAATACCCCATAATGACAAAGCGAAAACATGTTTTTAGAAATGTTTGCTAATTTATTAAAAATAAAAAACAGAAATACCTTATTTACAGTAAGTATTCAGACACTTTGCTATGAGACTCGAAATTGAGCTCAGGTGCATCCTGTTTCCATTGATCATCCTTGAGATGTTTCTATGACTTGATTGGAGTGCACCTGTGGTAAATTAAATTGATTGGACATGATTTGGAAAGGCACACACCTGTCTATATAAGGTCCCATAGCGGACAGTGCATGTCAGAGCCATGAGGTCGAAGGAATTGTATGTAGAGCTCCGAGACAGGATTGTGTCGAGGCACAGATCTAGGGAAGGGTACCAAAAAAATTCTGCAGCATTGATGGTCCCCAAGAACACAGTGGCCTCCATCATTCTTAAATGGAAGAACTTTGGAAGCACCAAGACTCTTTGTTGGTGCTGTCATCTTCAGGACAGGAATACCGGTTTACTTAACGGAGGAATAAACACACATGTTCATCGTTGGTGTTTTAACCAGAACGGGGGACTGCCCGTTTTTATTTTCGCACATGCGCAGTTGTACATCTCTCACTGTACCAGTGTAAGAACACAATTTAATAACATTAGTCTATATGCTAACACCCCCACTTGCTCTTATACTGTACAAGTCGTATTCAACCTAACTTTATCAACACATTTAGCTTACACAGTTATACATCTCACAAATGTCAGTTTTTATATTCCAAACATATATCCCAAGAATTTTTCATTTTTGAACTTCGTTACAGGTTTAGTCAAAACATCTGCAACCATGTCTGCCTTTGGACAATATTCAATACTTATTTTACCATCACTGAGTGCAGATCGAATGAAATGATATCTGATGTCGACATGTTTACATCTCTGACGACATACTGGGTTCTTTGACAGAGCAATTGCACCTTGGTTATCTTCAAAGATTGTTACTGGTGCATATTGGCACTCACTATCCATCTCGCCCAATAACTGTACAAGGTACAAACTTTCTTGTGTAGTAGCAGCCAGTGCCATGTACTCTGTTTCACATGTAGATAAAGCTACTGTTGGCTGCTTCTTAGACCTCCATGAAATAACAAGTCCACATTTAGTTAAACTAAAACAATACCCTGTTATGCTTCGTCTGTCACTTTGATCTGCTGCCCAATCAGCATCACTATATGCTACGAGGTTGAGTTTTTCCACCCCCTTTTTGTAACACAACTCCTGATTCATTGTCCCCTTCAAATACCTCAACACATGTTTAGCTGTTATCCAGTGTTGCTCTTTTGGTTCTGATAGGTATTGTGACAGCTTGCTGACAATCCAACTGATATCCGGTCTTGTACATGTCATCACATATATCAAGCTGCCTATCACGTCAGATACCTTTTTGAATCAATAGGTTCACCATCACCATCAAAGTTTTGTTTTTGTTCACATGGTGTTGACCTTGTTTTACAGTCTGACATACCAAACCTTTCCAGTATCTTGGTTATGTACCTTGTTTGGTTCATCTTTATTTTCCCTTCACTTTGTGTAAAATCAATGCCTAGGAAAGATCTTACATTTTTCACTTAACATTTCTTTTACACTTGTGAGTGAGTCACTATCACTAGCAGTGATAATTAGATCATCGACCCAAATTATCAAAATGATCCTGTTGCAGTTTGTTTGTTATAAACACAGTGATCAGCTGGGTTCTGTGTAAAACCATTTTCACTAAGGTGATCATGCAACATTTTGTTCCAGTTCCTTCCTGACTGTTTCAGGCCGTACAGTGACTTGTTCAGTTTGCAGACTAGTTGCTCACCTGTATCTGACCTGACTTCAAAACCCTCTGGTTGCTCCATGTACACTTCACAGTCAATAGGAGCATGTAGATATGCTGTTTTGACATCCATCTGATGTAACTCTAAGTCATACTGAGCTGCTAGCTGCATCAAACAGCGTACTGATGTGATATTTACAGTTGGAGAAAAAGTCTCCTTATAGTCTATTCCTGCCACTTGACTATACCCCTTTGCAACATATCTTGCCTTGTATGTCTCAGTCTCATCTGAATTGTTTTTGACCGCATAGACCCACCTGCCCCCCACTGCATTTTTACCCTCTGGCAGTGTGGTCAATGTGAATGTATCATTTTCCCTAAGGTAATCCATCTCCTCCTTCATAGCAGTTGCCCAAATCTCTGATTTTGGTGAAATCATTGCTTCTTTGAAGGTTTGTGGTGCATTGCACATTACTCTGTAGCAGTAGTCAACACTAGGTGGTATCTGGTCATCACACTTCACTTTACACTCATAGTCTTTTAAGTACTGGGGCTTCTTCCTCGCTCTGTCTGGATAGCGTGGACTCTGACTATCTGAAGTCTCGATTTGCACATCTTGTGTCTCTTCGAATTTTGATCTGCCATCTTGGCTTTTGGCATGGGGGATTCAAATCTCTCCCCATGAAGATCATCACTCATTTCCAAATCTGTCTGAGTTTGTCGTTCGACTACACCTTTTGTAACGAACTTGACTAATCAGTTTTTAAGAACTTTTCCAGTGTCTGGGTAGTAGACTAGGTATGCTGGACTATTTTTATCATACCCGACAAAAATACCCTTTTCACATCTTGAGTCCAACTTTTTCTTGTTCTGTCTGCATGCATAGCAAACAGATCCAAATTCTTTCATCTTTGAAAGATCAGGCTTTCTCCCAGTAAACATGTAGTGTGGAGTCTGTCCTACACGCTTACTGTAAAACCTATTGTGAATTACTGCAGCAGTCATTACAGCATATGTCCACAAGTTCTTTGGTAGGTTGCTCTCAAGTAGCATGCATCTTGCCATTTCAAACAGTGTTCTCCAATTGCTCTCAGCGGTCCCATTTTGATGGGGTGAGTAAGGGGCTGAAGTTTCATGTCTTATGGCATTCTTACTGAGCAATGACTGGAACTCTTTGGCTGTGAACTCTTTGGCTGTGAACGCCATTATCTGACCTGACACACTTTATTTCCCCCATAAGGGGCCACATCAGCAATAAACTTCTCAGTAGCTTTTACAGTATCACTCTTTGTTTTTAGGAAATACACAAAAACTGCCCCTGAATAATCATCCGTAAATGCTATAGTATATCTGAACCCATCTTTCGCCTCTGGCTCTATAGGGCCAGCCAAATCAGTGTGCACAAGCTCAAGAGCCTCTTTTGCCTTTTCATCAGGCTCTCTGTTTCTGCTCTGAACACATTTTCCCTGTGTGCAGATTTCACAGTTGAGGGTAGATTTGTCAATCTTACCTGTGATTTTCATTCCCTCTGTCACATTTTCTAACTTTGACACATCCTCAAAATTACAGTGGCCAAGAATTTTGTGCCATGTGTGAATATCATAGCACCCATGACATCCATCATCATTTTCATCACTTACAGTGTTAAGATAGTAAAGTCTGTCGTACTCCTCGATGTCAAAAGTGGTACCGTTCTTGTGGATGAGCTTGTTACACCCCTGTCGAAAGTTGACTGAAGCTCCGTTGGCTGTCGCTGCTTTAACAGAGAAAATGTCCTGTGGAAACGACGGCACGTACAGCGCCTTTGTCAGCGTTGTTTTCACCCGACGACCCGTGTTGTCTCTCAGGTAAACCTCCGCTGCACCTCTCCTCTCCGCGACACCATTCGTTCTTGTTCCGTCAGCCAGCTCCACGGAATGTTTTTCCAGTTTGAAAGTCTCGTCAAACTCCTTAAACTTCCCGATGTCCGTGACTATATGTGACGTTGCTCCCGTATCAACCATCAGCCCTTTCTGTTTCAGTCCACGAACCTGACAGTCACTTATTCTGAATGCAAATATGTGGCCTTCAGCATCTGTTGCTTGTTTCACATTGTCTCTTCTTTTTCGTCTGCAATTTGCGTCAGTATGAGTGGAGCTCTTGCAAAAACTACACCACTGTCTCCGTTCTCTGTGCTCTCCAGTAACGGTACATTCCCGGGCCTTGTGCCCTTTCTGGCCACAGTTGAAGCAGGTTATCTCTGTCCTTTTATCTCTTCCTCTTGGCCAGCTAACTTTAATGTTACTTGCCTTCATCACGTTGTCGTCAGTGGAAATGGCGCTAATCTTCTCTGTGCTCCTCAACTTGGTTTTGAACTTGCCAAAAGTTGTCGGCTCGTCACTCTGCGTTATGTGGATGGCAAACGGCATAAATGAGTCGGGCAAACCTTTCAGAATCATTGCAATCAACAGCCCGTCACTTAAAGTCTCTTCAGCATTCCTCAGTGCTGTAATAGCCGTCTCAGCACGAATGATCAAGTCCGTAACACTTTCATCAGCGGCTTTCTGAAGAGAAGTTAGCTCAGTGTAGAGGCTAATCACACGTGGCTTCCCTTTACCTGCATAATGTTCCCTCAATATCTTCAACGCTTTTCTCCCATCATCTGCTGCTTCTCTCATTATCAGGGAAAGACTTTTATCATCCAAAACCTGTATCAATTCGGCATAGGCTTCTTCATTTTTCTCTCTGTCTTCTTCATCTTCATCCACGCTCAATATGGTGGCCTTAAGCCCTAGCAAACGCAAGTGCCCCAAAAACGTAGTCTCCTCTTAGTTTTTTTCATCTCCGTCGAAACATAATCTATTCCATCGGCTTCCATGTTCCCTTCTGGGCCCATAACCTGTTGGTGCTGTCATCTTCAGGACAGGAATACCGGTTTACTTAACGGAGGAATAAACACACGTTCATCGTTGGTGTTTTAACCAGAACGGGGGAATGCCCTTTTTTATTTTCGCACATGCGCAGTTGTACATCTCTCATAGGGCATGACTGTACCAGTGTAAGAACACAATTTAATAACATTAGTCTATATGTTAACACTCTTCCTAGAGCTGGCTGCCTGGCCAAACTGAGCAATTGGGGGAGAAGGGCCTTTGTCAGGGAGGTGGCCAAGAATCCAATGGTCACTCTAACAGAGCTCCAGAGTTCCTCTGTGGAGATGGGACAACTTTCCAGAAGGACAACCATCTCTGCAGCACTCCACCAAATCAGGCCTTTATGGTAGAGTGGCCAGACGGAAGCCACTCCTCAGGAAAAGGCACATGACAGCCCGCTTGGAGTTTGCCAAAAGGCACCTAAAGCACTCTCAGACCATTAGAAACAAGATTCTCTGGTCTGATGAAACCAAGATTGAACTCTTTGGCCTGAATGCCAAGCGCCACATCTGGAGGAAACCTGGAACCATCCCTACGGTGAATCATGGTGGTGGCAGCATCATGCTGTGGGGATGTTTTTCAGCAGCAGGGACTAGATGACTAGTCAGGATCGAGGGAAAGATGAACGGAGCAAAGTACAGAGAGATCATTGATGAAAACCTGCTCCAGAGCGCTCAGGACCTCTGAATGTCCTTGAATGGCCCAGCCAGAGCCCGGACTTGAACCTGATCGAACATCTCTGGAGAGACTTGAAAATAGCTGTGCAGCAACGCTCCCCATCCACTGACAGAGCTTGAGAGGATCTGCAGAGAAGAATGGGAGAAACTCCCCAAATACAGGTGTGCCAAGCTTGTAGCATCATCCTCGAGGCTGTAATACCTGGAATAGTATAAAGTAATCCTTCTACCCCCCTCCCCCACCCCCCCATAAAAAAAAGAAAAAAAAAGTGGTTGTCCCACTGGCTATCATAAGTTGAATGCACCAATTTGTAAGTAGCTCTAGATAAGAGCGTCTGCTAAATGATGTAAATGTAATCGCTGCCAAAGGTGCTTCAACAAAGTACTGAGTAAAAGGTCTGAATACTTATGTAAATGTATATTTTAAGTTTGCTTCAGCTTGATGTCACGAACAGATGGCCGGACATTCTCCTTCAGGATTTTTTGGTAGACAGCAGAATTCATGGTTCCATTTATCACAGCAAGTCTTCCAGGTCCTGAAGCAGCAAACAGGGCCAGACCATCACACTACCACCATCATATTTTACTGTTGGTATGATGTTATTTTTCTGAAATGCGGTGTTACTTTTACACCAGATGTAATGGGACACACACCTCCCAAAAAATTCTACTTTTGTCTCTTCAGTCCACAGAGTATTTTCCCAAAGGTCTTGGGGGTCATCAAGATGTTTTCTGGCAAAAATGAGATGAGCCTTAATGTTCTTTTTACTCAGCAGTGGTTTTCGTCTTGGAACTCTGCCATGCAGGCCATTTTTGCCCAGTCTCTTTCTTATGGAGTCATGAACACTGGGCCTCATTCACCAACCGTTTTTACGAATTAATGTGTTCTTAAACCGCATTTACGCACTTTTAACGAAGATTCTGACATTCACTAATGTTCTTAGCTAAGAACAAAATCCACGCACACTCCAGAGCATTCTTACTCACATTTGAGTGATGAAAGTTGGCTCCAAATAATCGGTTACTGCATTTAATTTAATTCTACAGTCGTTTGTAATGATAGTATTTTACTCTAATGCATTTCTGATCATTTGTTGAAAAAAAAAATCATAGTATGCAAAGAAACACTAACACTGCAATTTACATCAGCAATGAAGCTGATTAAATCCTGCATTATGTGGTGATTGATCGTGCTATTTATAGGGCCAAAATGGGCCTGTTTCTGCACATCAGGCATGCTATCAAAATGGCACATCTATTGCTGCTTGACGACATTGCCGAGTGTGCTCTGAGAAGGGAACGCATCTTTGAGGATCACGTTGATTTATTTGCAGAGACTGACGAGTACTTGATCGGACGGTTTAGGCTTCCAAGACACGTTTTAATGGAGCTGTGTGATACTTTGGAGCCAGCGCTGCGGAGCCATACCCAACGGTCCAATCCCGTACCACCTCATGTGCAGGTACTCTCCACCTTGGGATTTTTAGCCACTTGGACATTTCAGCGGGAGTTAGCAGACCGGGTGGGGCATATCACAGCCATCCATCAGCCGCGCTCTCCCACGAGTTGTGGATGGAATAAATCAACTGGCCACACAATATATTTTATTCCCCTACACAGCGCAACAACAGCTGCCGGTCAAGGGAGGGTTCTACTCTATTGTGGGTCTGCACAACGTAATCGGGGCAATAGAATGCACTCAGGTGCGCATTAAGGCACCCTCACCAGACCCATTCCCATACCTCAACCGCAAGCAATATCACTCAATGTACAAGTCATCTGCGACTCCGACAACCATCTCTTGAACGTGGTCTCCCGCTTCCCAGGAGGTGCACATGACTTATATTTTGCAGAACAGTTCTGTGGGAATGCGCCTGGAACAAGGAGCTGCTGGAGACGCATGGCTCATTGGTAAGCATAGTTCAGTAATTTCAAATTCCAATTGTTGGTTTCAAAAGTGGGTTTCTTCATTAATGACTTGTTTCATTAGGATATCGGGGGTATGCCCTTGCGCCCTGGCTAATGACGCCACTAACAAACCCTTAGACGCACCAAGAGGCCTCTTATAACCAGGGGCACGCACGCACGCACCCGCTCCAGCATTGCGCGAACCATTGGTATTCTGAAGGGACGCTGGATGGGTTTGGACTCAGCAGGTGGTAAGCTGCTTTACAAGCCAGAGAAGGTGAGTAGCACTACTTGTTTCATTCAAGTTAGAAAAATGGAGAACATGTAGAATAATCTAATTCCAACAATTCATTTTAGTTTTTCTAGCTTTTGATCATCTTTACACCGTTTTTAGGTTTGCAGAATGATCATGGCCTGTTGTGTTACACAACATCGCTATGAAGCGTGGTGTTCCACTTCCACTTCAGCCACCACACCAGGATGTGCGTCCTGACCCATTACTGGGACCAGACAACCGACTTGGCGTGGAAGTCAGACATCATTTCTCGTTTTTGATTTGTCCTTTTAAATACCACAAATTAAACACATGAAATGACACAGGTTTCATTGCGCGTTCTTTATATTTCTAAATGTGTGTTTAGGTCTTTGAGTGTTTCTGATATTGTGGCCAGAGTAGAAGCGATTTCACAGAGACTTTGCGCAATCCTCTCCTGGTTAGCCAAGACCGCATCGGAGATGACACGTGCAGTTGGACCGGACCTGGGGGCACGTACAGAGGCAGGCCTACTGCAGGAAGGCCGAATGGTGTCAGGTTCCTCTTCAGAGGGGTTGCCTGGATTGGAGATCTGTAAATAACAAAACTGAAAGTAAAAAACAGTCACAGTGCACTGATTTTTTTGATGTTTCAGTTTGTTCAATATAGGCCTACTGCAAAAGCAATAGGATTTCAAACTGAATAAACTAGGAATTCAGGTGAGGACTCTTCAGTCACATAGGCCCACATTTGGTTTGACAAACTGGTGTAAAATTCCTTTCCAATGGTTTCACCGTTGCTTTCAGTTAAATTATGGCATGAAATTGTATACATTCAGAAAGACTTGCTTACCGTCTGATTCACTGGTGGGAGATGGCCTTGGAAGATATGAAGCTGTTGATATAGGGCCCTGGTCAGTGTCCAGTTGCTCTGCTGATGGCACACCTGAAAGTGCCGTCTCCAATAATGGCCCCGATGCGCTGGTCAATCTCAGATAACTCAGGGCCTGCATGCCCCCCTCCAGTGGTCAGCATGTCGCTTATGTTTGGCAATGGATTTTTTTGGTCTCTGATTTTAAGTCAAACCATTTCTTTTTTACATATTCAATTGAGCGACGTTCTCCTTCCATGCCTCCGTTTTGTTGATGGCTTTAAAACCACTGGAAACACTAAATATTATGCCCCGTTTGGCATTTACCTGTTGCAGTATAATTTATTTCAGAATTACTGAAGTTCCTTTTTCGTTTGGTGATCGGTGGACCACCACAGTCTGTGCGTCTTTCGGACATTCTCCAACTTTTCTTGCACACGGCCCTGAAGTGTCATGTCCTTATATGGGAATTTGCGGGGCGTTTTCTTATGCTAATTAGGAACAACTGGCACACGCTTTCAATTAAGACATACGATTCATCAAGCCTAAAACACAGGTGCGAACATTTGTTGTTTAAGAACATGTCATGAATCCGAAGTAGACTTTTCTTAGGGAGTTTATTAAGAACAAAGTTTAGAAAATTCTTAGGTAGATATTGGTGAATGAGGCCCACTGACCTTAACTGAGGCAAGTGAGGCCTGCAGCTCTTTGGATGTTGTGGGGTCTTTGACCTCTTGGATGAGTCATCGCTGCGCTCTTGTGGTAATTTTGGTCTGCCGGCCACTCCTGGGAAGGTTCACCACTGTTCCATGTTTTCGCCATTTGTGGATAATGGCTCTCACTGTGGTTCGCTGGAGTCCCAAAGCTTTAGAAATGGCTTTATAACGTTTCCCAGACTGATCGATCTCAATTACTTTCTTTCTCATTTGTTCCTGAATTTCTTTGGATCTGGGCATGATGTCTAGCTTTTGAGGATCTTTTGGTCTACTTCACTTTGTCAGGCAGGTCCTATTTAAGTGATTCCTTGATTGAGAACAGGTGTGGCAGTAATCAGGCCTGGGTGTGGCTAGAGGAATTGAACTCAGGTGTGATAAACCACAGTTGAGTTGTGTTATAACAGGGGGGGACAAACACTTTTTCACACAGGGCCATGTAGGTTTGGATTAGATTTTCCCTTAATAATAACAACCTTAATTTCAAAACTGCATTTTGTGTTTACTTGTGTTATTTTTGACTAATATTTACATTTGTTTGATCTGAAACATTTAAGTGTTACAAACATGCAAACAAATAACAAATCAGGAAGGGGGCAAACACTTTTTCACACTCACTGTAAATCTCTCTTGGACAAGGTGACTTTTATCAATATATTCGGCTCTATTTACTCTCAGATTCGAAAATGCTAATTAGCATCAAAGTAGACATCATGCAAGACTACAAATCCCTGCAAGCTCCTGCACATCATCTCTAACTGACACCTTTGCTAACAGGTATTGGTTCAATTTAAAACTTGCACAAGACAGTTCACAGAATTGTAAATTTAAAGAAATGTTGCCAATTCATTCATTACTAAATTTGGCTAACATTAGATAGTTAATCCAGAGATTCTTACCTTTGCCTCGATTTGGCAGTCTCGTCCAGATCATCATGGCATTTGTAGTTCTTTATGATAGCCACATTAGCAGCTAATTAGCATTTTTTTTTGGGGGGGGGGAATACAGACTAATATATTGATAAAAGTCACCTTGTCCTAGAGAGATTTACACGGTTATCAAAACGTCACGCCAGGGTAAGCCAATATGAAACACAGCCCTTATTTTAAGTGTTTCTAAAATCCCCTATGGGAAAAATGAATGGTGGAAAAACAATTGGAACCATTTCCTTGTTTGACCGCTAGGTTTTTATGGGTATTATGACTCATACTGTGGTACTCTATACACTCGTATCCCCCATGGACGGTTCGTATTAAAAAACATTGTCCATTCCGGCTGCAAAGGCGTCGATTTCCTCTTTAACTCGATTTAATAGCGAGGAGTAAAAACCTTTCTTCCACCTTCTCACCAATAAATTAAGAAATCGCGTTAAGGAGGAAATCGACGGCTTTACATCCTGAATGGAGAATTAATGTTTTATGTATGAATCAGTTCACGAGGGATACGTGCGTATAGCCGGCTGCATACATCGACCTTTGGACGGTAAGATGAAATGACTCAATATCGCCATCTGCCGGCCTTTGGGATAGGTTGAAATGTTTAAACTTTCCTACCTCATTTTATCTTTTTTTGTTGTTGCATTAAACTTAGTCATTTAGTCTTTTTTTAGCAGACGCTCTTATCCAGAGTGACTTACAGTAGCTGGTTACGTTCTTTTTTATTTGTAATTATATATTTTTTAAATTGTGCTAATTGCAATGGTTTACTATTTCATTTCACTAATATACAGGAAACTACCAAAATAAAGGAAACACCAACAGCTTCAATGCGCCTTGGCATAGATTCTACAAGTGTCTAGAAAACTATTGGAGGGATCTGACATCATTCTTCCACAAGAAATTCCATAATTTAGTGTTTTGTTGATGGTGGTGGAAAACGCTGTCTCAGGCGCCGCTCCAGAATCTCCCATAAGTCTTCAATTGAGTTGAGATCTGCGCGCTAAAACACACACACCCTTTAAACCCCCTATGCTCCTTTGAGACCCTTCTTTCAAAGTCACTGAGATCTCTTCTTCTAGCCATGGTAGCCAAAATAATGGGCAACTGGGCATTTGTATACATGACCCTAAACATGATGAGATGTTAATTGCTTAATTAACTCAGGAACCACACCTGTGTGGAAGCACCTGCTTTCAATATACTCTGTATCCCTCATTTACTCAAGCGTTTCCTTTATTTTGGCAGTTAACTGTAGATCTACAGTATGTGAACTGACTGTAAGGCAGAAGGTAGTCATATTGTGCACCCTACAGACCATTTATTGATACTGCAAGATCATCTACAGTAGGCCTACTGTCCAAAACAGGCAACAAATGAAAAGGATATTATTACACTATCAAGAACATCATACTGCGTTTCCACCACAATGCAGTAAAACATGTTATCTTATTCACAGGAATTATCATAGATTAGCATGACAAAGCAATGAGCACACAACAAGACATGGAGGAGAAAACCTACTTTGTGTTTTAATATGGATTTCTTTTTGCGCTCGCTCTTTTATTTATAAAGCATATTTTGGCACCGGACCCTTTCACAATCTAATTATCCACTGTAGGTAAGATGATGCATCTTTTTTATAGAAACGCAGACCAAACACTGACTGCCTTGATGGACAGGGCCATTCAGTTATTCTTTAAGGATTTTATAAAAAAGGTATAAAATTATGACATTTTCTAAATGATCAATTGTCTCTGGATTTACATAGCCTATGACCTATATTATGCTTGATGGAATAAGATATTGATCACTTTTCAAATCAATGTAGTTTATTGTATTAATTGCATTACTGCAAAGTAATAACACTACAGTGTATATATACATACAGTATAGGGTTAGGGTTAGAAATCACATCAATTATCTCTTCTGATGTGTTAGAAATTGCTTTGAAATGGAGTGTGAAATAAACGTGCACATTTTAGGGACAAATGCTGAATCTACCAGTCTCATACTTGACCAATGGATCACAGTCTGTAATTGATGTTGCTATTAACATGTAATAACCATATCCTACAGTTTATAGCCCAACGGCATTTGCCTCATGTTCCTCAGGTGTTGAAGTTAATGGATGGTTCAAAGAGATGCCTCACGGTGACTTCAATGTTTATTTTGCAATCTAGAAGACCCCATGTCAGGGCCGAAGAGTTAGTCGATTATTATTTTTATTTTTCACTATGTTTTCTGATTATAATTATTATTTTGTAGAATAAAATAACTACAATATCACTTAATCGGTTGACCTTTTATAGGCAGGCCTAATTGAAATGTAGAAAACTTTATAAAAATTTTTTTTAAAGCTTTTGTTTTTTGTTAGGCTACATTCAATCTTAATTGATCATTTGGTGAAGGAAGTATTATTCACTCAGTGTTTTCTTTTCTTTGTGCGCCACAGGGCAGCAGGCATAGCTCAGTTGGTCTTCATACAGCCCTTCTCATCCTTGGTGCTGGTATTTTAGGAGGGGAAGCGGGTACAAAATGATTAGGGGAAGATTAGTCCAGCACTTACATTTACATTTGAGTCATTTAGCAGACGCTCTTATCCAGAGCGACTTACAGTTAGTGAGTGCATACATTTTCCATACTAATGTCCAGGGTTGTTGGCTGGATAAAAAGGATGAAGTTCCTGAGGTGTGTGTAGCTGTACTTAAAGTGAATTTGATGTGAGAGATTAGTAGAGACAGGAAGTGGCTGGGACGATCCTGTTGGCCAGGTGCAGCAGGTAGACCTGTTTGTTGAGGAACTGCTAAGTGAATGGGGTGGAACAGCTTCAGGATGCTGGGTAGGTTGTTGTTCTGGGCCTCGTCCACCGCAGTCCAACCCCAGACGTCACGCTCCAGACGGGTGGCTCCGTAATCCAGCAGCCTGGACACCATGGTCCTCTCCCTCAGCTTGACTGCAATGTGCAGCGCTGTACGGCCGTTATAGTCACTCTGATTATAGTCACACTTGCATGGCCAAGGGTGCATATTTCAATAGTCTTAATAAATGGCTTCCTCTCTACTTTCCTTAATCTGTGGTGATCTGAAGAGAATAGGCCTAGGCTTTCACCTGGCCAGTTATTTCCGATGATTATATGTCTATGGTTCAGTTAAGATAAAGGAAACAAAGGGGGATAGCTGCATTGTGATGTACATCAACTTGGCGATGGGTTTAGGGGAGCTTCCACCACACTGGTTCCTTCAGAACAGATCTGAAAACTCAAGAAGATAAGCATATGTATGGGTTGCTTTCCCAGTGAGCACAAGACGTTGAAAATATTGATTTTTAACCTCTTTTCAACCCAAAAAAAATACAATGTTTTAATGTGTTTTGCTCATCGGTTTCGACAGGGCTTCTACAGTGGGGAAAAAAAGTATTTAGTCAGCCACCAATTGTGCAAGTTCTCCCACTTAAAAAGATGAGAGAGGCCTGTAATTTTCATCATAGGTACACGTCAACTATGACAGACAAAATGAGAAAAAAAAATCCGGAAAATCACATTGTAGGATTTTTTATGAATTTATTGGCATATGATGGTGGAAAATAAGTATTTGGTCAATAACAAAAGTTTCTCAATACTTTGTTATATACCGTTTGTTGGCAATGACACAGGTCAAACGTTTTCTGTAAGTCTTCACAAGGTTTTCACACACCGTTGCTGGTATTTTGGCCCATTCCTCCATGCAGATCTCCTCTAGAGCAGTGATGTTTTGGGGCTGTCGCTGGGCAACACAGACTTTCAACTCCCCTCCAAAGATTTTCTATGGGGTTGAGATCTGGAGACTGGCTAGGCCACTCCAGGACCTTGAAATGCTTCTTACGAAGCCACTCCTTCGTTGCCCGGGCGGTGTGTTTGGGATCATTGTCATGCTGAAAGACCCAGCCACGTTTCATCTTCAATGCCCTTGCTGATGGAAGGAGGGTTTCACTCAAAATCTCACGATACATGGCCCCATTCATTCTTTCCTTTACACGGATCAGTCGTCCTGGTCCCTTTGCAGAAAAACAGCCCCAAAGCATGATGTTTCCAACCCCATGCTTCACAGTAGGTATGGTGTTCTTTGGATGCAACTCAGCATTCTTTGTCCTCCAAACATGACGAGTTTAGTTTTTACCAAAAAGTTATATTTTGGTTTCATCTGACCATATGACATTCTCCCAATCCTCTTCTGGATAATCCAAATGCACTTCAGACGGGCCTGGACATGTACTGGCTTAAGCAGGGGGGACACGTCTCGCATTGCAGGATTTGAGTCCCTGGCGGCGTAGTGTGTTACTGATGGTTGGCTTTGTTACTTTGGTCCCAGCTCTCTGCAGGTCATTCACTAGGTCCCCCCGTGTGGTTCTGGGATTTTTGCTCACCGTTCTTGTGATCATTTTGACCCCACGGGGTGAGATCTTGCGTGGAGCCCCAGATCGAGGGAGATTATCAGTGGTCTTGTATGTCTTCCATTTCCTAATAATTGCTCCCACAGTTGATTTCTTCAAACCAAGCTGCTTACCTATTGCAGATTCAGTCTTCCCAGCCTGGTGCAGGTCTACAATTTAGTTTCTGGTGTCCTTTGACAGCTCTTTGGTCTTGGCCATTGTGAAATTTGGAGTGTGACTGTTTGAGGTTGTGGACAGGTGTCTTTATACTGATAACAAGTTCAAACAGGTGCCATTAATACAGGTAACGAGAGGAGGACAGAGGAGCCTCTTAAAGAAGAAGTTACATGTCTGTGAGAGCCAGAAATCTTGCTTGTTTGTAGGTGACCAAATACTTATTTTCCACCATAATTTGCAAATAAATTCATTAAAAATCCTACAATGTGATTTTCTGGATTATTTTTTCTCAATTTGTCTGTCATAGTTGACGTGTACCTATGATGAAAATTACAGGCCTCTCTCATCTTTTTAAGTGGGAGAACTTGCACAATTGGTGGCTGACTAAATACTTTTTTTCCCCACTGTACCTCCTGTTCCCCTTATTAATGTCCCTGTTGTGTTTTCTCTACCTCTCATGTTATTCTCCCCACAGATCCCAAGATCAGGGTCCCCGCCAGGATTCAGCGGAGGACAGTTCAGCGAGGGAGGAGCCGCAGCAGAAAACAAGATGGGCGTCAGTGACCTCCGACCTTTGGTAAGACACAGGATGTACTGGGGTGGGGGGGGGGGGGCAACGGTGGTCAGGGCCCGTATTCATAAAGCATCTCAGAGTAGGACTGCTGCTCTAGGATCGGTTTTTGCCTAGTAGATCATACTGAATAAGACTACATGGGCAGGGGGGCCCTTATCCCAGATCAGCATTCCTCTTGAGGTACCCTATGAATATGGTCCCAGAGCTCTCTTTTTTCAGAGTATTTGATATGTTTTATTGAATAGAGGTGTTTTCTTACGGTTTAAATCTCTATACAAACTTAGACAGAGAAGTGAGGAGAGAGTTTGTTTATGCCAAAGTAGTGGTGGAACCAGGATTCGATCCCATGATGCAGACATGGGCAGTTATGCGCTGGAAGGCAATGGTGTAACCAACCCCAGGCCACGATCGTTCTCTTATCATAGGATACTGCATTCCTCTGACTATACAGACAGCAACACAACCATGATTGATGATGATTACAGTAATGTTGACTACTGTGCACTGTAAAAGTATGAAAAATGTATGCACTCAATAAAAACTAAGTCGCTCTGGATAAGAGCGTCTGCAAAATGACTAAAATGTCAAATGTAAAACTAAATGTAATAAAGTAAGCAAGCTCAGTTTGGTTCGGTTTGGCACAATAATGTGAAAAGGGAAATAGTATTTCAATTATCAATGAGTGGCTATTCTGCCTGTTTCCTAAATGGTGTGTGTTTGACTTGATGTGTTTCAGGTTCCCAATGCCCCTCCTGCTTATGAGACGATATCATCAGGACCTCTACCTCCTCACCCTAATAACAACAGTCCTCTGTGGATAACCAAAAATGATGAAACTATGAACTTCCTGTGTTGTGTTATTTAAACACTACATCAATTACGAAAAAAGCTTTCGATGATGAAACTACTATTTGCACTCTATATTTACAATGACAGGATTTGGCATCTTTTAGTAATGTTTTTTTCTATCTTGTATTTTTGTGTGTATTTCTCAAAACTCTAGTTGTGTGTGTTATGGTGTTCCTCAGGCTATATTTCTGAAGGCTGCTCAGAGAACAAGACCCTTCTATCAATACTCGAACAACAGTAGGTTCATAGATTACCTCAAAGTTGTCAACAAATAAATACTCCATGTACTTAGGAAATTGCTTGTTCATTTGAGATAACCAACATAAACAAATGTGTAGCTGCAATTGAGAATCCATAGTAAGTTAAAAGACAATAACATCGGCTTGATCGTTGGCTTATTATTTCAACATGTACTTTTGAAAGGATTTTAAAATGATGGAATGGTTATCCCCTATACAATTCTACAGACACATTTCAATAGAGACAGTTTACCAAGGGTCTATTTGAAATTAACACCACAAAACCCCTATGGGAGGACAGTTTCACCGTTTATTTCCAAGCAGAATTGTCCACAGTTATCCAATGAAAATGTGCCCACTAAATATTTTGAAAAATCTATATGGTAGGAAAAATAAATAAATGTAATGTCAAAAAAAAAGAAGAATATGGGCTTCATCATTTCAATAAATCATTCAGAAGTTGCATTTCAATCGTGTGAAATGCCAGTTTATTTTCCAAATAGTTGATAGTGGAAATAAGAGAGAACCAATGTAATAACATTTGGACACTGATATGCCTCTTGAGTAGGCAATACATCGGAAGAGCGTGTACAACAGGTCAGAGGGAAAGTCCTAAGAGTGTGGTAGACAGAATAAAACAAGTGTTGTACCAATCTAAGGAATTAAATGGATATCATTTCAAAATGATCATTAAATGTCAATTAAATGTATTACAATCACATTAAAATCCATTTGTCTATCCTTCAAACCTAGCAATTTACAACATATTTATTACTGGCCTAGAAAAGGTTTAGCAAAAAACAAAATGTCCAAATTGACCTTCAAACTCTGTGAGAAGGAAACCCTAAAACGCTGTTTGCTTTAAGAAATAGAACAATTTCTTGAGCAATCTGTCAACTATAGAGTTTATCTAGCATCACTTAAAGCTGCAATATGTAACTTTTTGGGCGACCTGACCAAATTCACATAGAAAAGTGTGTTATAGATCTGTCATTCTTATTGAAAGCAAGTCTAAGAAGTGGTAGATCTGTTCTATGTGTGCTATTTCTATGCTTCCCGTTCTTAAGTTTGTTTTTGCATCTTTTACTTTCGGTTTTGTACACCAGCTTCAAAAACAGCTGATAATACAATATTTTTGGTTCTGGAAAAAATATTTTACAGCCGTTTAGATGGTACAATGATCCTCTAGTCTACACTATACTTGCTTGTTTTGCCACAAACTGAAATTAGGGGAACTATTAGAATTTACCAACCAGGAAATGGCGGAGCGATTTCTGCATAGTGCATCTTTAAACACACTCAGATATGCAAAGTATAAATACAGCTCAACCAGGCAGTTTCTCAACCAACTCCCGCCTTCTACCAAAAAGATACTAGAATGTTCTAGATGCAGTCCAGAACACAAAAGTTTGCTGGAATATGTGTCTGCTTCATTACATTTACATTTTAGTCATTTAGCAGACGCTCTTATCCAGAGCGACTTACAGTTAGTGAGTGCATACATTTTTTCATACTGGCCCCCCGTGGGAAACGAACCCACAACCCTGGCGTTGCAAGCGCCATGCTCTACCAACTGAGCTACACGGGGCCACATCACAGACAATGGTACTAGATTTCAGTCTCAGTCTTTCAGTCGATAGGTCCACTTCTGTCAGCCTGGGTAGGCATTGAGGGATTGTCAGTATTTACAGGAGGCAGGGGCAGCACTCTCCAAGTGGATTTCGGAGTTACAATCAACGTAGCCAAAGGCTCGTTAGCCACCTCTGGCAGGCCTGTGTTGGCGGTAGGGCCTCTAACAGTGTTTAAAACAGCACAATCAGGACTCACTAGTATATTGGTGGTGGGGCTGGTTGTTTGCACTGCTGATGCAGGCACCTGTAAAGGCTGCAAAGGGCGTTTGCCTAGGCCCAGTATCTGCTGCTGCCGAGGATTGGATAAAACAATGGGCATGCGGATAGTCTCTGCCGACATCACCGTCCTGATAGGTTGAGCAGGTGTCATGTTCACAGTGCTGTTGGATGGAGGCACAGTTGCCACAGGAGACGTTCTGCTACCGGAGGCACCCCCAAGGGGCGGTACGGTCACCACAGGTAGAGACTGCATCCTGGAGAAGGTGCTCCCGATCGGCGGAACAGCAATCGTCGGCAGGACCTGCGTCCGGGTGGAGAGCGCTCCCATAGGTTGCACGAATGACGTTAGTTGCTGTGTTGTGAGTGGTGCGTAGTTGATGCCAAGTCCCGTGTTCAAAGGGAGCTGCTTTGTTGGGCTCTGTGGAACTCCTGCTGTTTGAGCTGCGCTGGGACTTCCTTGTACGGAGGAGAGTGACAGGCCACCCATCCCTTCCGGTTCAGTTAAAGGTGGAGCTGCCACCACATCAGCTAGGCCAGTGAGTATGGTGGCCGGAGCAGGGAGCCGGTGTGAAACTTGTGGAGAACCGTTGGTGGTGGTGCTGGTGGCCGATAGTGGAGCTCGAATCTTCATCACCTGGCGAGGGACAGTGAGAGAGACAGGGAGAGAGGGTCCAACTTTCGCAGCGGACGGCGCTGCCAGGGTTAGTGATCTAAGTGCTGCTTGTTGAGGCTGGTGTGTCCCTGGTGGTGTGGCCATTCTGGGGCCTTGTGCAGGTGTGGCTAGCCCAGGTAACGTTGGCACTCGTGGGACACCAGTGGTTGGGCTCGCTCCCCTGGGACTAGGAGCTACCACAGGCACTGCAGGGCTGGAGATTATGAGGACATGCTGGCCAGGCCCAAGGCCTTGAGGAGGAACAACAAAACGGGTGTTGTTGAGCAGAATCTGAGAGCCGCCTGCAAGTGGAGCAGTGGTGTTGATGACAATCTTCTGTTGCACAGTGGTGGTGGTGGTGCTGGTGACAGGATTGGTATTATCAGCCGGCCGCACTGGAGTGGACTGCTGAGTGGATCTAGGGGCAATTGGAGACTGTGGAGTACTTATCATTTGAGCATGTGTGGTGACCCCGCTGACACAGAGACAGTTGTGAGACTGAGAAACCTGGGCCGGTGATGTGAGAGGGGATGTTTTGACAGGGCTTAGCGGTGTAGTGACCGGCACTGGTAGTTGTGGGTTGCTGGTAATTAAACCTTGGATTATCGAAGACCGTGGTTGCCCGGTTACCTTGCTTAGATTGGGGATCACAGAGGTTGAAGGGATGCCTTGTAGTTGAGATCCAGTCAGCCGCGTGGAAGAGGGCAAATGTGCAGTGCTAGTGACAATGTGAGACAACGTGGTTGCGAGAAGGTCTGCCTGTGAGCCAGACACAGATGTGCTTTTTAAAGTAGATTGTGCAAGTTTACTTGCCTGCTGTGGTAGCCTTATTGGAGATCCTGGAAGCAGATTGATGCGCTGGACCTTATTCAAGGCTCCAAAGTTAGCACTGCTGATAGCTTGACCAAAGTTGAGTCCGATCTTCATTGCTTCATTGGGTATTGACGTGGTCAGAGGTTGTGCCCCAGACACTGATGACACTACAATCTGTTTTGGAATGCTACTTGTTGCGTGGGATGCCTGGGCTGGTGATTGGCTGATGAACATCAACCTTTGCCCTGGAAGAGCGGAGGGAGCTGTGGTGGAAGTGACTTTGGTTGCGGCCATAGATGTGATGTTGGACGAGGGAGAGACCAGGATGAACTTAGTGTATGGGGACCTCTCATCCGGATCTACCCTTTTCAGAACAGGTTTAGTGACACACTGGACCAGAGACGTCTGGGTGGCGCCTGCTGAGTTACCAGGTTCAGTGACCATGCTTTTAGGTAGTTGTGAGTTCACAGCAACTGTAGATGAGACGTTGCAGCCCTGGTTTACAGCAACGGTAACAGCAGAGGCCGCTGTCTGATCTGTGGC
Organism: Coregonus clupeaformis; assembly: GCF_020615455.1. Taxonomy (NCBI): domain Eukaryota; kingdom Metazoa; phylum Chordata; class Actinopteri; order Salmoniformes; family Salmonidae; genus Coregonus; species Coregonus clupeaformis. Next base: position 20,592,737 of record NC_059200.1, on the reverse strand, counting down.
CATTGGAATTCCGGCAGTGATCGAAGACTGGTGTGCAGTTGTTGAACTTGTGACAGTTGAAGACCGTAATGGTGACGGTCCTGATTGCGCCTGGGCTACAGTCAAGCTTGTGACCACTGGGACTGTGGAGGCAGCAGGTGGAGAGGTCTTGGACACCAGGAAGGCTTTGAACTGTGGAGAGATGGTGATGACCGGACTGGTGGGTAACGAACCAGATGTACTTTGGTCAGACGTCTGCACCTTGACCACTCCAGTGTTGCCCCCCCTAGTGGTGACTAGGATGGACTGCGAGTCCCTTATACACACAGTCTTCAGCTCTTGTTTAGGGTCAGGAGGTTTTCTGGGATCAGTAAAAGCTGGACTGGTAGGGTTGGATGGTGATCTATTTGGTCTAACATTTTGGGTAGTGCTACTCACTTTCGGACCAGGGATTTGGACAACCTTGTAGCCTGTTGTTAGAGAGGTTGTCTGCAACCTAGGGGAGTAGGTTGGAGAGGCTGTACCTCCCTTTAGCGGTGCCACTTGTTGTATGGGGATCCGGTTGTCATGACTTTGAGGCATGGTGAATCCAGAGCTGTGTGGTAGTGGAGTGGGTGCTTTGGAGGCTGGGACCTGGATTGTCCTTGGTTGCTGGGGGTGACTCTGACCCTCTGACTTTTGAATGAGCAAGTTCGAAGGAAGGATGACCACTTGCTGCTTATCCCCCGTTATCTGGTCCAGGATTGGCTGCACTGCGATTTTCACAGGGCTTCCAGCTTTCCTGACCAGACCCATGCCCTCGGGCATCTTGTAGACAACCTGTACGGGGGTCTTTGGTATGGGCTTGGTATGGGCCATCTGTGTGTGTTGAGGTGTTGTTGTTGGTTGCGGTAACTGTTGAGAGCTTTGTGGTAAAGAATGTTTAAATTTGGTAGCATGCAGGGAAGAAGAACAGGCTATGCTTTGTGCATGACCAACATGGCTGATAACACCTGGCTGATGATGAATTAAAGTCACTTTATTGCCAACACTCTTAGCCAGCAGGGTATGTAGCTGAATGGGCTTGTGGGTCCTTTGGACACCAGCCATCGGAGTAGTTATAACCACTGGGCTTGTTTCTCCAACCTTCTGTGGTGCTGGAGTCGCTTCCCTGGGTCTGTTTTCCACTTCAGCTTCAGGGGAAGTCGTCAGCTCGTCACTGCCGATCCTGCCTCTCTTAATAAGGCTTGGGTTCTCGTCTAAATCACTCTGCAGGCGCTTCAAGCCCCGAGTGGAAGGCCTGTGCTCGTTCAAGGTCAACATCTCTTGTCTGGTTACCACGGTGAAGCTGCCTCTCAATGCCTCCGTTCCAAACTGCCCAGAGTCCTCTGAAAACAAAGAGACACATTCAATGTATTTCAATCTGCCCTGACAACAATGATTTCAATGCAATTTATAACAAAGAGCCTACACAATATATGCTTTTCCATAATGTCTTACTGTACAGCACACACAAATAAAACACAATTTACCTCCCGCCCACAGGATCCTCTGAACTGTCTGATCCTGCTGTTGCTGTTCCTCCTCTTCAGTCAGTCTGGTGTTTTCAGTGAACGAGGTGCTTCTGTCCACATCCTCTGCCACCCATTCCTCTCTGACAAAGTTGTCATAGTCAGGGTGCTTTTTGAAGTCGTCATAATCCTTTTTCAAACGTAGCCTGTGGGGACAGATTACGTTAAAAAAGGCACTGAGGAGTCAGTGATGTGTTATGCTAGACATGTTTTGTAAACATAGCTTTATGATTTTATAACTGCCTTCAGGACGAGTGTTGATACCTGTTCCTATGGAAAGCCTTGACCAGTTTGGGTTCCCATGGGGAGAGCTCGTTGAGTAGCCTTATGAGAGTGATGTGCAGATCTTTCACGGCTTCTCTCCTGAAGCACCACCTTCCCTGTAAAACCAACAAAACACACAACGTCAAGAATAAACAAGCCCGATGGTTGAGAGCATTTACCACTGTATTTCGTATTCTCCCTCTCATAGTAGACAATCCATATAGTGGGGAAAAAAGTATTTAGTCAGCCACCAATTGTGCAAGTTCTCCCACTTAAAAAGATGAGAGAGGCCTGTAATTTTCATCATAGGTACACGTCAACTATGACAGACAAAATGAGAAAAGAAAATCCAGAAAATCACATAGCAGGAATTTTAATGAATTTATTTGCAAATTATGGTGGAAAATAAGTATTTGGTCAATAACAAACGTTTCTCAATACTTTGTTATATACCCTTTGTTGGCAATGACACAGGTCAAACGTTTTCTGTAAGTCTTCACAAGGTTTTCACACACTGTTGCTGGTATTTTGGCCCATTTTGGCCCAAAAGTTCTATTTTGGTTTCATCTGACCATATGACATTCTCCCAATCCTCTTCTGGATCATCCAAATGCCCTCTAGCAAACTTCAGACGGGCCTGGACATGTACTGGCTTAAGCAGGGGGACACGTCTGGCACTGCAGGATTTAAATCCCTGGCGGCGTAGTGTGTTACTGATGGTAGGCTTTGTTACTTTGGTCCCAGCTCTCTGCAGGTCATTCACTAGGTCCCCCCGTGTGGTTCTGGGATTTTTGCTCACCGTTCTTGTGATCATTTTGACCCCACGGGGTGAGATCTTGCGTGGAGCCCCAGATCGAGGGAGATTATCAGTGGTCTTGTATGTCTTCCATTTCCTAATAATTGCTCCCACAGTTGATTTCTTCAAACCAAGCTGCTTACCTATTGCAGATTCAGTCTTCCCAGCCTGGTGCAGGTCTACAATTTTGTTTCTGGTGTCCTTTGACAGCTCTTTGGTCTTGGCCATAGTGGAGTTTGGAGTGTGACTGTTTGAGGTTGTGGACAGGTGTCTTTTATACTGATAACAAGTTCAAACAGGTGCCATTAATACAGGTAACGAGTGGAGGACAGAGGAGCCTCTTAAAGAAGAAGTTACAGGTCTGTGAGAGCCAGGAATCTTGCTTGTTTGTAGGTGACCAAATACTTATTTTCCACCATAATTTGCAAATAAATTCATTAAAAATCCTACAATGTTTTTTTCTCAATTTGTCTGTCATAGTTGACGTGTACCTATGATGAAAATTACAGACCTCTCTCATCTTTTTAAGTGGGAGAACTTGCACAATTGGTGGCTGACTAAATACTTTTTTCCCCCCCACTGTATGTGTTCCTGCCATCATCATTTTTGAACCTGTATCGATGTAATCCTTCCATACTGTATGTAATAGTTATTTCTGTTCATAAATGTATTTTTGATACAGCACAATCAAAAGCCAAAAAATAAAATAAAAATGTATTTATTACTTTACTAACAGATGTCTTTTTGGTGCTCTCCAGCTCATCCAGCTCATCCTCTGTCCTGCTGATGAGTTCCCTCAGCTCCTCTAGACTAGTGCACACCAACTGAAGAGTGAGAGAGAGCGACGAATCAGCACACATGGATTCAAATTGCATATCAATTAATATTCCATATTTTGCATCAAAAACAAACAAACAAACAAACTGTGGGGTTTACCCTGAATGCAGGTTGAACTGAGAGTTGTGGTTTCCTGGACTCAAGCTTTTTTCCTGTGAAGGAAGAAGATTATTCTATAGAGTAATTCAGACATAAGTGGGGCAAAGCATTATAGATAAGATTACATCTCATTAGGGCTGACCCCGTTTAGTCGACCGAGATTTCTTTAGTCGAGCAGTTGCCATATATATATATATATATATATATATACACACACACACACACACACACACACATATTGGGGAGAACAGGTATTTGATACACTGCCGATTTTGCAGGTTTTCCTACTTACAAAGCATGTAGAGGTCTGTAATTTTTATCATAGGTACATTTCAACTGTGAGAGACGGAATCTAAAACAAAAATTCCAGAAAATCACATTGTATGATTTTTAAGTAATTAATTAGCATTTTATAATATAAATAATAATATGCCATTTAGCAGACGCTTTTATCCAAAGCGACTTACAGTCATGCGTGCATACATTTTTTTGTGTATGGGTGGTCCCGGGGATCGAACCCACTACCTTGGCGTTACAAGCGCCGTGCTCTACCATCCCTCCAAAGATTTTATTGTATGACATAAGTATTTGATACATCAGAAAAGGAAAACGTAATATTTGGTACAGAAACCTTTGTTTGCAATTACAGAGATCATACGTTTCCTGTAGGTCTTGACCAGGTTTGCACACACTGCAGCAGGGATTTTGGCCCACTCCTCCATACAGACCTTCTCCAGATCCTTCAGGTTTCGGGGCTGTCGCTGGGCAATATGGACTTTCAGCTCCCTCCAAAGATTTTCTATTGGGTTCAGGTCTGGAGAGGTGAGATCTTGCATGGAGCCCCAGACCGAGGGTGATTGACCGTCATCTTGAACTTCTTCCATTTTCTAATAATTGCGCCAACAGTTGTTGCCTTCTCACCAAGCTGCTTGCATATTGTCCTGTAGCCCATCCCAGTCTTGTGCAGGTCTACAATTTTATCCCTGATGTCCTTACACAGCTCTCTGGTCTTGGCCATTGTGGAGAGGTTGGAGTCTGTTTGATTGAGTGTGTGGACAGGTGTCTTTTATACAGGTAACGAGTTCAAATAGGTGCAGTTAATACAGGTAATGAGTGGAGAACAGGAGGGCTTCTTAAAGAAAAACTAACAGGTCTGTGAGAGCCGGAATTCTTACTGGTTGGTAGGTGATCAAATACTTATGTCATGCAATAAAATGCAAATGAATTACTTACAAATCATTCAATGTGATTTTCTGGATTTTTGTTTTAGATTCCGTCTCACAGTTGAAGTGTACCTATGATAAAAATTACAGACCTCTACATGCTTTGTAAGTAGGAAAACCTGCAAAATCGGCAGTGTATCAAATACTTGTTCTCCCCACTGTGTATATACAGTAGGAAGCATCTCAAGGTCCTGGAGTGGCCTAGCCAGTCTCCAGACCCGAACCCAATAGAAAATCTTTGGAGGGAGCTGAAAGTCCGTATTGCCCAGCGACAGCCCCGAAACCTGAAGGATCTGGAGAAGGTCTGTATGGAGGAGTGGGCCAAAATCCCTGCTGCAGTGTGTGCAAACCTGGTCAAGATCTACAGGAAACGTATGATCTCTGTAATTGCAAACAAAGGTTTCTGTACCAAATATTAAGTTCTGCTTTTCTGATGTATCAAATACTTATGTCATGCAATAAAATGCAAATTAATTACTTAAAAATCATACAATGTGATTTTCGTTTTAGATTCCGTCTCTCACAGTTGAAGTGTACCTATGATAAAAATTACAGACCTCTACATGCTTTGTAAGTAGGCAAACCTGCAAAATCGTCAGTGTATCAAATACTTGTTCTCCCCACTGTATATATATATATATATATATATACAGGTAAAAGTCAGTAAATTAGAATATTTTGAAAAACTTGATTTATTTCAGTAATTGCATTCAAAAGGTGTAACTTGTACATTATATTTATTCATTGCACACAGACTGATGCATTCAAATGTTTATTTCATTTAATTTTGATGATTTGAAGTGGCAACAAATGAAAATCCAAAATTCCGTGTGTCACAAAATTAGAATATTACTTAAGGCTAATACAAAAAGGGATTTTTTAGAAATGTTGGCCAACTGAAAAGTATGAAAATGAAAATATGAGCATGTACAATACTCAATACTTGGTTGGAGCTCCTTTTGCCTCAATTACTGCATTAATGCGGCGTGGCATGGAGTCGATGAGTTTCTGGCACTGCTCAGGTGTTATGAGAGCCCAGGTTGCTCTGATAGTGGCCTTCAACTCTTCTGCGTTGTTGGGTCTGGCATTCTGCATCTTCCTTTTTCACAATACCCCACAGATTTTCTATGGGGCTAAGGTCAGGGGAGTTGGCTGGCCAATTTAGAACAGAAATACCATGGTCCGTAAACCAGGCACGGGTAGATTTTGCGCTGTGTGCAGGCGCCAAGTCCTGTTGGAACCTGAAATCTCCATCTCCATAGAGCAGGTCAGCAGCAGGAAGCATGAAGTGCTCTAAAACTTGCTGGTAGACGGCTGCGTTGACCCTGGATCTCAGGAAACAGAGTGGACCGACACCAGCAGATGACATGGCACCCCAAACCATCACTGATGGTGGAAACTTTACACTAGACTTCAGGCAACGTGGATCCTGTGCCTCTCCTGTCTTCCTCCAGACTCTGGGACCTCGATTTCCAAAGGAAATGCAAAATTTGCTTTCGTCAGAAAACATGACTTTAGACCACTCAGCAGCAGTCCAGCTCTTTTTTTCCCTTAGCCCAGGTGAGACGCTTTTGCGCTGTTTCTTGGTCAACAGTGGCTTGACACGAGGTATGCGGCAGTTGAAACCCATGTCTTTCAAGCGTCTCTTGGTGGTGGATCTTGAAGCCCTGACTCCAGCAGCTGTCCACTCCTTGTGAATCTCCCCCACATTTTTGAATGGTTTTTTTCACAATCTTGACTAGGGCGCGGTGATCCCTATCGCTTGTACACTTTTTTCTGACCACAGTTTTTCCTTCCCTTTGCCTCTCTATTAATGTGTTTGGACACAGAGCTCTGAGAACAGCCAGCCTCTTCTGCAATAACCTTTTGTGTCTTTCCCTCCTTGTGCAATGTGTCGATGGTCGCCTTTTGGACAGCTGTCAAATCTGAAGTCTTCCCCATGTTTGTGTAGGCTTCAGAACTGGACTGAGAGACCATTTAAAGCCCTTTGCAGGTGTTTTGAGTTAATCAGCTGATTAGTTTGTGGCACCAGGTGTCTTCAAAATGTAACCCTTACACAATATTCTAATTTTGTGACACACGGAATTTTGGATTTTCATTTGTTGCCACTTCAAATCATCAAAATTAAATGAAATAAACATTTGAATGCATCAGTCTGTGTGCAATGAATAAATATAATGTACAAGTTACACCTTTTGAATGCAATTACTGAAATAAATCAAGTTTTTCAAAATATTCTAATTTACTGACTTTTACCTGTATATATATATTCACACAGTTGAAGTCGGAAGTTTACATACACCTTCCACAAGCTTCCCATAATAAGTTGGGTGAATTTTGGCCCATTCCTCCTGACAGAGATGGTGTAACAGTCAGGTTTGTAGGCCTCCTTGCTCGCACAAGCCTTTTCAGTTCTGCCCACAAATGTTCTATCGTTTTTCTTTAAGAAGCCCTCCTGTTCTCCACTCATTACCTGTATTAACTGCACCTATTTGAACTCGTTACCTGTATAAAAGACACCTGTCCACACACTCAATCAAACAGACTCCAACCTCTCCACAATGGCCAAGACCAGAGAGCTGTGTAAGGACATCAGGGATAAAATTGTAGACCTGCACAAGGCTGGGATGGGCTACAGGACAATAGGCAAGCAGCTTGGTGAGAAGGCAACAACTGTTGGCGCAATTATTAGCAAATGGAAGTAGTTCAAGATGACGGTCAATCACCCTCGTTCTGGGGCTCCATGCAAGATCTCACCTCGTGGGGCATCAATGATCATGAGGAAGGTGAGGGATCAGCCCAGAACTACACGGCAGGACCTGGTCAATGACCTGAAGAGAGCTGGGACCACAGTCTCAAAGAAAACCGTAACACACTACGCTGTCATGGATTAAAATCCTGCAGCGCACGCAAGGTCCCCCTGCTCAAGCCAGCGCATGTCCAGGCCCGTCTGAAGTTTGCCAATCACCATCTGGATGATCCAGAGGAGGAATGGGAGAAGGTCATGTGGTCTGATGAGACAAAAATAGAGCTTTTGGCCTTAAACTCCACTCCCCGTGTTTGGAGGAAGAAGAAGGATGAGTACAACCCCAAGAACACCATCCCAACCGTGAAGCATGGAGGTGGAAACATCATTCTTTGGGGATGCTTTTCTGCAAAAGGGACAGGACGACTGCACCGTATTGAGGGGAGGATGGATGGGGCCATGTATCGCGAGATCTTGGCCAACAACCTCCTTCCCTCAGTAAGAGCATTGAAGATGGTTCGTGGCTGGGTCTTCCAGCATGACAACGTCCCGAAACACACAGCCAGGGCAACTAAGGAGTGGCTCCGTAAGAAGCATCTCAAGGTCCTGGAGTGGCCTAGCCACTCTCCAGACCTGAACCCAATAGAAAATCTTTGGAGGGAGCTGAAAGTCCGTATTGCCCAGCGACAGCCCCGAAACCTGAAGGATCTGGAGAAGGTCTGTATGGAGGAGTGGGCCAAAATCCCTGCTGCAGTGTGTGCAAACCTGGTCAAGACCTACAGGAAACGTATGATCTCTGTAATTGCAAACAAAGGTTTCTGTACCAAATATTAAGTTATGCTTTTCTGATGTATCAAATACTTATGTCATGCAATAAAATGCAAATTAATTACTTAAAAATCATACAATGTGATTTTCTGGATTTTTGTTTTAGATTCCGTCTCTCACAGTTGAAATGTACCTATGATAAAAATTACAGACCTCTACATGCTTTGTAAGTAGGAAAACCTGCAAAATCGGCAGTGTATCAAATACTTGTTCTCCCCACTGTATCCACATACTTTTCCTTCCTCATGATACCATCTATTTTGTGAAGTGCACTAGTCCCTCCTGCAGCAAAGCACCCCCACAGCATGATGCTGCCACCCCCGTGCTTCACGGTTGGGATGATGTTCTTCGGCTTGCAAGCGACCCGCTTTTTCCTCCAAACATAACAATGGTCATTATGGCCAAACAGTTCGATTTTTGTTTCATCAGACCAGAGGACATTTCTCCAAAAAGTACGATATTTGTCCCCATGTGCAGTTGCAAACTGTAGTCTGGCTTTTTTATGGCTGTTTTGGAGCAGTGGCTTCTTCCTTGCTGAGCGGCCTTTCAGGTTATGTCGATATAGGACTCGTTTTACTGTGGACATCATTTGAGTCAATTGGAGGTGTACCTGTGGATATAGATACTTTGTACCTGTTTCCTCCAGCATCTTCACAAGGTCCTTTGCTGTAGTTCTGGGATTGATTTGCACTTTTTGCACCAAAGTACGTTCATCTCTAGGAGACAGAACGCATCTCCTTCCTGAGCGGTATGACGGCTGCGTGGTCCCATGGTGTTTATACTTGCGTATGATTGTTTGTAGAGATGAACGTGGTACCTTCAGGCGTTTGGAAATTGCTCCCACAGATGAACCAGACTTGGGAGCAAGGTCTCGGCTGATTTCTTTAGATTTTCCCATGATGTCAAGCAAAGAGGCACTGAGTTTGAAGGTAGGCCTTGAAATACATCCACAGGTACACCTCCAATTGACTCAAATGATGTCAATTAGCCTATCAGAAGCTTCTAAAGCTTCTATTCATTTTCTGGAATTTTCCAAGCTGTTTAAAAGGCACAGTCAACTTAGTGTATGTAAACTTCTGACCCACTGGAATTGTGATACAGTGAATTATAAGTGAAATAATCTGTGTGTAAAGAATTGTTGGAAAAATTACTTGTGTCATGCACAAAGTACATGTCCTAACTGACTTGCCAAAACTATAGTTTGTTAACAAGAAATGTGTGGAGTGGTTGAAAAACAAGTTTTAATGACTCCAACCTAAGCGTATGTAAACTTCCGACTTCAACTATATAGCAGTACCAGTCCAAAGTTTGGACACACCTACTCATTCAAGGGTTTTTCTTAATTTTTACTATTTTCTACATTGTAGAATAATAGTGAAGACAACAACATTATGAAATAACACATATGGAATCATGTAGTAAACAAAAAAAGTGTTAAACAAATCAAAATATATTTTATATTTGACATTCTTCAAATAGCCACCCTTTGCCTTGACAGCTTTGCACACTCTTGGCATTCTCTCAACCAGCTTCACCTGGAATGCTTTTCCAACAGTCTTGAAGGAGTTCCCACATATGCTGAGCACTTGTTGGCTGCTTTTCCTTCACTCTGCCGTCTGACTCATCCCAAACCATCTCAACTGGGTTGAGGTTGGGGGATTGTGGAGGTCATTTGATGCAGCACTCCATCACTCTCCTTCTTGGTAAAATAGCCCTTACACAGCCTGGAGGTGTGTTGGGTCATTGTCCTGTTGAAAAACAAATGATAGCCCCACTAAGCCAAAACCAGATGGGATGGCGTATCGCTGCAGAACGCTGTGGTAGCCATGCTGGTTAAGTGTGCCTTGAATTCTAAATAAATCACAGAGTGTCACCAGCAAAGCATCCCCACACCATATCATCTCCTCCATGCTTTACGATGTGAACTACACATGCAGAGATCATCCGTTCACCCACACCGCGTCTCACAAAGACACGGCGGTTGGAACCCAAAATCTCAAATTTGGACTCCAGACCAAAAGACACATTTCCACCAGTCTAATGTCCATTGCTCGTGTTTCTTGGCTCAAGCAGGTCTCTTCTTATTGGTGTCCTTCAGTAGTGGTTTCTTTGCAGAAATTCGACCATGAAGGCCTGATTCACACAGTCTCCTCTGAACAGTTGATGTTGAGATGTGTCTCTTACTTGAACTCTGTGAAGGCTTTATTTGGTCTGCAATTTCTGAGGCTGGTAAATCTAATGAACTTATCCTCTGCAGCAGAGGTAACACTGGGTCTTCCATTCCTGTGGCGGTCCTCATGAGAGACAGTTTCATGATAGCGCTTGATGGTTTTTGCGACTGCACTTGAAGAAAGTTCTTGAAATGTTCCGTATTGACTGACATTCATATCTTAAAATAATGACCTTCTTGATCCAAACCAGTCAGGTTTCAGGACTGGTCATTCAACTGAGACTGCTCTTCTCTGTGTCACGGAGGCTCTCCGCACTGCTAAAGCTAACTCTCTCTCCTCTGCTCTTGTCCTTCTAGACCTGTCTGCTGCCTTTGATACTGTGAACCATCAGATCCTCCTCTCCACCCTCTCCGAGCTGGGCATCTCCGGCGCGGCTCACTCCTGGATTGCGTCCCTACCTGACCGGTCGCTCCTACCAAGTGGCGTGGCGGAAGCTGTCTCCGCACCACGTGCTCTCACCACTGGTGTCCCCCAGGGCTCAGTTCTAGGCCCTCTCCTATTCTCCCTATACACCAAGTCACTTGGCTCTGTCATATCCTCACATGGCCTCTCCTATCATTGCTATGCTGACGATACACAACTAATCTTCTCTTTTCCCCCTTCTGATAACCAGATGCGAATCGCATCTCTGCATGTCTGGCAGACATATCAGTATGGATGACGGATCACCACCTCAAGCTGAACCCTGGCAAGACGGAGCTGCTCTTCCATCACGGTTGACAACTCCGTTGTGTCCTCCTCCCAGAGTGCGAAGAGCCTTGGCGTGACCCTGGACAACACCCTGTCGTTCTCCGCTAACATCAAGGCAGTGACCCGATCCTGCAGGTTCATGCTCTACAACATTCGGAGAGTACGACCCTGCCTTACAAAGGAAGCGGCACAGGTCCTAATCCAGGCACTTGTCATCTCCCGTCTGGATTACTGCAACTCGCTGTTGGCTGGCCTCCCTGCCTGTGCCATTAAACCCCTACAACTCATCCAGAATGCCGCAGCCCGTCTGGTGTTCAACCTTCCCAAGTTCTCTCACGTCACCCCCTCCTCCGCACACTCCACTGGCTTCCAGTTGAAGCTCGCATCCGTTACAAGACCATGGTGCTTGCCTATGGAGCAGTGAGGGGAACGGCACCTCCGTACCTTCGGGCTCTGATCAGTCCCTACACCCAAACGAGGGCATTGCGTTCATCCACCTCTGGCCTGCTGGCTCCCTTCCTCTGCGGAAGCATAGTTCCCGCTCAGCCCAGTCAAAACTGTTCGCTGCTCTGGCACCCCAATGGTGGAACAAGCTCCCTCACGACGCCAGGACAGCGGAGTCGCTCACCACCTTCCGGAGACATTTGAAACCCCACCTCTTTAAAGAATACCTGGGATAGGATAAAGTAATCCTTCCACCCCCCCAAAAAAAAAAAAAAAAGTTTAAAGTGGTTATCCCACTGGCTATAGGGTGAATGCACCAATTTGTAAGTCGCTCTGGATAAGAGCGTCTGCTAAATGACGTAAATGTGCCCTTGAGCAAGGCACTTAACCCTAATTGCTCCTGTAAGTCGCTCTGGATAAGAGCGTCTGCTAAATGACTAAAATGTAAATGTAAATGTGAATGATGGACTGTCATTTCTCTTTGCTTATTTGAGCTGTTCTTGCCATAATATGGACTTGGTCTTTTACCAAATAGGGCTATCTTCTGTATACCACTACTACCTTGTCACAACACAACTGATTGGCTCAAACGCATTAAGATGGAAAGAAATTCCACAAATTAACTTTTAACAAGGCATACATGTTAATTAAAATGCATTCCAGGTGACTACCTCATGAAGCTGGTTGACAGAATGCCAAGAGTGTGCAAAGCTGTCATCAAGGCAAAGGGTGGCTATTTGAAGAATCTCAAATATAAAATATATTTTGATTTGTTTAACACTTTTTTGGTTACTACATGATTCCATATGTGTTATTTCATAGTTTTGATGTCTTCACTATTATTCTATAGTAAAAATAAAGAAAAACCCTTGAATGAGTAGGTGTGTCCAAACTTTTCACTGGTAGTGTGTGAATGTACCCTACCGTTCAAAAGTTTGGGGTCACTTAGAAATGTCCTTGTTTTCGAAAGAAAAGCAATTTTTTTGTCCATTAAAATAACATCAAATTGATCAGAAATACAGTGTAGACATTGTTAATGTTGTAAATGGCTATTGTAGCTGGAAACGGCAGATTTTTAATGGAATATCTACATAGGCGTATAGAGGCCCATTATCAGCAACCATCAGTCGTTTCTTTGCAGAGTTGCAAAGAAAAAGCCATATCTCAGACTGGCCAATAAAAATAAAAGATTAAGATGGGCAGTCTGAGATATGGCTTTTTCTTTGCAACTCTTCCTAGAAGGTCAGCATCCCGGAGTCGCCTCTTCACTGTTGACGTTGAGACCGGTGTTTTGCGGGTACTATTTAATGAAGCTGCCAGTTGAGGACCTGTGAGGCGTCTGTTTCTCAAACTAGACACTAATGTATTTGTCCTCTTGCTCAGTTGTGCACCGGGGCCTCTCACTCCTCTTTCTATTCTGGTTAGAGCCAGTCTGCACTGTTCTGTGAAGGGAGTAGTACACAGCGTTATACGAGATCATCAGTTTCTTGGCAATTTCTCGCATAGAATAGCCTTCATTTCTCAGAACAAGAATAGACTGACGAGTTTCAGAAGAAAGTTATTTGTTTCTAGCCATTTTGAGCCTGTAATCGAACCCACAATTGCTGATGCTCCAGATACTCAACTAGTCTCAAGAAGGCCAGTTTTTTTGCTTCTTTAATCAGCCCAACAGTTTTCAGCTGTGCTAACATAATTGCAAAAGGGTTTTCTAATGATCAATTAGCCTTTTAAAATGATAAACTTGGATTAGCAAACACAATGTGCCATTGGAACACCGGACTGATGGTTGCTGATAATGGGCCTCTGTACGCCCATTATTTACAACATTAACAATGTCTACACTGTATTTCTGATCAATTTGATGTTATTTTAATGGACCAAAAAAATTGCTTTTCTTTCGAAAACAAGGACATTTGTAAGTGACCCCAAACTTTTGAACGGTAGTGTATATAACATGGTGTACAAGACACCTGTCTGATTGGCGCCTGTCTGAGTGGACTGATCCATTGTGGAGGCCGTGGGGATGGCACAGTCCATCACTCTAAGACGTGTGCTGCTGAAATTATATATGGTTATATTACATAAGAACAACGGTGCAACACTAATAAAAATAATATTATTCTATAACAAATGCGCTTTCTCCCACATTGGATAGTGGTCGTTGTCTGTAGTTCTGGAACACATCTGTGCGCTGTTGAATTAGCGCCTTTTCCTAGACCATGTTGCTATGTGCATAATAGCAAAGTGAACCAGCATATTGGTGTTGAGAACAATGCGGTGGAGGCTGCAGCAGAATGAGGAGATGAGAAAACAGCCCTCGCCTTATTGTCTAAAAAAAGTGAGGAGAGAGGAAACCCAAACTTAATTAGGTCTATAATCAAAAACCTCACTGTTAAATGGGCCTGGATTTATAAATCATCCATATACATCTACAGAAATAAGACAGATCATGCTACTGTTGCCTGTTTGAGTGTTTGTTTAATAGCCTGCTGATTCCATGAGCACCAACCTTCACGCAACGTCATGTCAAGTAAACAATTTCACAAATTAGTCTGTTTTTAATCTTTGCTGTGCTGTAATAAAGGCTTTATACTTTTCTTTCCGTTAGAACAGCTTCTCTGGTATTATTTATAATTTATTTAGTGTTGTTTACACTATTCCCAATTGTCAGAAAAACAATATTTATAATAATTATGCTCCTTTTTCCTTGATCTCCTTATTGGTATTATTACTATTATTATGAATATTATGATAATCATTATAATAATAAGTAAAGTCATTATCATTAGTAGGTTTAGTATAGCAACCTTGTATAACCACCATTGAGCTGTAGGCCTAAGAGCACATCCTGTTTAGTCTTAATACCGTAACTTACTTAGGCCTTTATTCCATTACTTATATACTGTAGGCTACTGTTTCAATCGATCATTCATTTGTTCATGTCATCACACAGCATACGAGTCATTCATGATTTGAAATGAAATCAAGCATTTTAGTTTGAAAATAAAATAAAGCGAGCATTGAATAATTAGCTTAAACAATAAATAAACCGTTCCATTTCGGAAATTGCGTTTACAAATGAATGCGACTGTTTTTAGTCTTTGCTGTAATAAAAGCTTAACAAAAAAACAGACGCTTATAATTTATTTAGTGTTGTTTACGTTGTTTCAAACGGTCAGGAAAATTATATTGTAATTATAATTTATTATATTGTAATCTAACAGCACCTATTTGGCACACTTCTTCTTGATCTAAAGTATTTTCCACAACTAGTCAAATGTATTCCCCCCATCTGACTTCCCCTTTATCTCCTGAGCAACCAGTAAACATTCCCCCGTTTTGAGTTTATTCGTCACGTCCTCTGCATCCATTTTGCTGTCACGTGTTCGGTGTTCGTTATAACCAATTTATTGATGTGATTATGATATGCTATAGGTCAGGGCCTGTTGGTCACGTGCATGCAATGCATACGTGTCACGTAAAGAGAGCAAGGGTTGAGGGAATAGGGAATGTTTTTCCTAAACAAATGAGGGATTTTGGTAACAAAACTTTTCAGTCAGAAATGGCTGTAATTATGTTGCAGCTTCAGCAACACGATAAACACTGAGCAATCAAATAAATTGCTGGTCGGACTCCCTCTAGTCATTTGTGTTTCTTAATTATTTAATCAAACAGTGTGCTTAAAGCATCAGACAAGCTCAGTGAATATAGTTGATTTGATTAAAACACAGGATGTGTCTATGGAAAAATACACGTTTAAAAATCGATTGCTCTAAAGAACAAATGACTCTTGGTCGACCAAGATTTT
Organism: Coregonus clupeaformis; assembly: GCF_020615455.1. Taxonomy (NCBI): domain Eukaryota; kingdom Metazoa; phylum Chordata; class Actinopteri; order Salmoniformes; family Salmonidae; genus Coregonus; species Coregonus clupeaformis. Next base: position 20,577,242 of record NC_059200.1, on the reverse strand, counting down.
TTTGTTGTTGTTTGGGACAGCCCTACATCTCATCACTGAACAAGTGCCAAGTCTCTCGGCTGTGGTTTTACATAGGCCTAATTTAGCCTAACAAATGTCAAATATTGATTTAGAAGACAGGCATTCCTTTTCCTTACCCATTTTTCGTTTTTTCCTCTTGTCCTTTTTCTTGATGGTGGTCGCAGCTCTCCTGAGGGTGGATTTAGCTGCCTTGGCCTTACAGAGTGGGCTCCTGTCTGGTCTGCGCTGCCCACCTGTTGCACGTAGTTCCGTCTCTTTCTTCCTTTTCTTTTTCTTGGCCCAAATCCTGTCCATCCTATTCTCTGTCAAGTTCACCTTGCGGGGGTGGCCAGCACCAGAGGCTGACGTTATTGATTTCTTGTCCGTGGCACAACGGCAGCGATGATTGTCCTCCGACTTTGTCCCCATTTTGGAGAAACATTTTGGACAAGGTCTTTGTCCCTCAGTGAGTTTGTTCCTGTCCACTTTAACATGGACATCAGTCGGTCTCATGGGTACGGCTACACCAGGCCTGCTGGTTGCCTTAGCAGGGCGAGCAGGGGACTTCCCTGTATAGCAGTGTTCCCCCACACTGAGACGTGGCTCACATGACCCTGCGGACGACCCTGATGATACATTCGACCCCTCTTCCTGTTTCACCTGAAGTCTATTAGGCCTATATTCCAATTCCTGTGGCTCTTCCTTTACACTCCCTCTGCCCACAAAGTCCTTGATATGTGAAGAGAGTGCAGTAGAGCCAATGAGTCTGTTCTGATTAGTAGGCTTACAGTCCTCCTTATCACCCTCATCCTCCATCCCCCGCCCAGTTCCACCCCTGCTCCTGTCCCCGTTCTCCTCTTTAACCCTCCCACCACTCAGTCTGTCAGAACTAGGTTTCTCCTCAGACTCCTCCTCCATTGAAACCAGGTGCTCAGAGTCCTTCTGCTTGTCAGATTCCTCTGATAGCCCCTTGTCAGGCTCCACCCTCTTCACCCAGACAGCTGGTAAGGGGAAGTCAGAGGGCATGCTGGCACTCTGGCAGTAGATACGTAGGTCCGCCCCGCAGAAATGCGGAAAGTGTATGTAGGCATTCTCGTTCCCGTCGTAGCCCAGGATGGACTCTCGGCACTCGTGGATGGGCTGGCCCAGCACAGCGTCCTGCACGTCCTTCTGGGTCTCGTATATGTTGTCACACAGGCCTTTGAGCAGCCACACACGCTGGATGAAGGGTAAGAGATGGAAGGGGGTCTCCTCCAGGGGACTAACCACCCCGACTGTCCTGAAGAATTGATGGGATAGGCCCAGCTGCTCAGCCATCCACCCCTGGTCCTCCGCCGTACCCATAGCGTAGTACCAGCCTTGCACCTTCTGCCGGAGCTCGGACTCCCAGCGGCGGTAGGTGAGGGCTGGGCGACGGTGGAGCGTCCCCCTCCTCTGGGGCGGGCAGAGAAGTGAACTCATGATCTTGGAGAGGAAGACGCTGCAGCGAGGCATGAGGAGACACCGCTCCAGCTCAAAGAACACTATCTCTGGGAGGTTGAGAGCTGCCTGGGCCAGGCAGAGGAAGTGACCGATGGCAGGGAGTTCCCACATGGTCTTCAAGGGGGTCTGGATGGCCTGGGAGAGAAGACTGCGCTCCCACTCCTCCACCTCCTTGGCTGAGGTCTCCTCCGCCTCCTTCTTATCTAGCTCCCGCTGCCTACAATCAGAAATGAAGGATGAGTTTATCAAGCAGATGTAATACTAAACACAATCACAGCCACACACAGAATTAAATATTATTATCGAAAATGTTTAATGTAATTATAGTGTCACAGTTGTGGGGATAAAGTAGTCTATGGAATTTTCAAGTTTTTATTCTGACCACGGAGGGAGTCAGAACATAGAAAACCCAACATCTGCCTGGCCAGGCCTTAGCCTCAGGCACTGGAGCATTCCAGGGCGGCAGGTAGCTTAGTGGGTAAGAGCGTTGTGCCAGTAACCGAAAGGTCGCTGGTTCTAATCCCCGAGCCGACTAGGTGAAAAATCTGTCGATGTGCCCTTGAGCAAGGCACTTAACCCTAATTGCTCCTGTAAGTCGCTCTGGATAAGAGCGTCTGCTAAATGACAAAAAAAAAATAATAATTATAATATCTTACCTCTTCTCTTCCTTGACTCTCTGCTGCTCCTCCAGCCTGAGTGCCTGCACCATGATGGACTCATTTCCCCCCACTGTGATCGTGGCCAGGCTGCGAGGCACTGTCCTCCGTCTGGTAGAGGTGCCCACAGGCGCCCTCTCATCCTCGGTCCCCAAACGACCCATGGAGGTCACCGCCAGAGTGGTCTTCTCTCGCAGCGTCCTGGTTGGGTAGGTGGATACAGACACAGCATCATTGGGCTAGTTAGGGTCCCAGTCATTTCATCAAGGGTCCTGGATGAAACAGACACTACTGATGTGTGTCACTACTGACAATTGACGAATGAATCCATATCGTTGAATGTGTGCATTTAAAGTGTAAATGAATGTATGTATAATAGGTAGGCTATGTCATGAATACTTGAATGAATATATGTACCGTGCATTCGGAAAGTATTCAGACCCCTTGACTTTTTCCACATTGTTATGTTACAGCCTTATTCTAAAATTGATTAAATCGTTTTCCACCTCATCAATCTACACAATACCCCATAATGAAAAAGCGAAAACAGGTATTTAGAAAAATGTCCTAATTTATAAAAAACAGAAATAACTTATTTACATTAGTATTCAGACCCTTTGCTATGAGACTCGAAATTAAGCTCCGGTGCATTCTGTTTCCATAGATCATCCTTGAGATGTTTCTACAACTTGATTGGAGTCCACCTGTGGTAAATTCAATGGATTGGACATGATTTGGAAAGGCACACACCTGCCTATATAAAGGTCCCACAGTTGACAGTGCATGTCAGAGCAAAAACCAAGCCATTAGGTCGAAGGAATTGTCCGTAGAGCGCCAAGACGGGATTGTGTCGAGGCACAGATCTGGGGAAGGGTACCAAAAAATGTCTGCAGCATTGAAGGTCCCCAAGAACACAGTGGCCTCCATCATTCTTAAATGGAAGAAGCTTGGAACAACCAAGACTCTTCCAAGAGCTGGCCGCACGGCCAAACTGAGCAATCGGGGGAGAAGGGCCTCGGTCAGGGAGGTGACCAAGAACGCGATGGTCACTCTGACAGAGCACCAGATTTCCTCTGTGGAGATGGGAGAACCTTCCAGAAAGACAACCATTTCTGCAGCACTCCACCAATCAGGCCTTTATGGTAGTGGCCAGATGAATGCCACTCCTCAGTAAAAGGCACGACAGCCCGTTTGGAGTTTGCCAAAAGGCACCTAAAGGACTCTCAGACCATGAGAATCAAGATTCTCTGGTCTGATGAAACCAAGACTGAACTCTTTGGCCTGAACGCTAAGCGTCACGTCTGGAGGAAACCTGGCACCATCCCTACAGTGAAGCACGGTGGTGGCAGCATCATGCTGTGGGGATTTTTTTTCAGCGGGAGGGACTGGGAGACTAGTCAGGATCGAGGGAAAGATGAACGGAGCAAAGTACAGAGATCCTTGATGAAAACCTGCTCCAGAGCGCTCAGGACCCAAAAAGACTCAAGGCTGTAATCGCTGCCAAAGGTGCTTCGACAAAGTACTGAGTAAAGGGTCTGAATATTTATGTAAATGTAATATTTATATTATTATAATTTTGTGTATATATATATATATATATATATATATATATATAAAAACTGTTTTTGCTTTGCCATTATGGGGTGTATAAATAAGGCTGTAACGTAACACAATGTGGAAAAAGTCAAAGGGTCTGAATACTTTCCGAATGCAATGTACGTATGTAAGGCTTGCACTTGCTTACCTTGATAGCAGTGTCAACTTCTGCTCAAGCATTATTTCCAATTTCTGTGCCTGTTTAGAAATCCAGTGGTCGACCCCATGGTACCTATAGCAGTTCTCTAGCATTAGCCTGAAGTCTGCCACAAACTCTGTGATTGTTTCATACTCCCGGCTAACAAACTTCTCCTCCATCCTTCTGAAACACATGGAATTCTTGAGGAGACCCCCAACCCGGTCAGTGTGTTTTTCAAGGCTGATGGGGTGCAAGAAGGGAGTCATAATGCCTTTGTGCTTTTCCAGAAGAAAGCCATTAAATATCCTATAGGCCTGCTGTAACTCATAGCTACGGTCTTCTTCTACTGTAACTGTAGTAGGTATGCAGACCTCTGACAATGACAGTTCGTTTGAGATTTCAGGCACCCCATCATGTCTTAGTGCAGGATTACTAGTAGAACTACCGTGGGAAAGAACATGAACATTCTCCAGGGAGGTTCCGTTGCAGAGTCCTCCTTCGGTGACTAGGCGGCTGCGTTCAGTGCTGTGCCATTTGGAGTCTAATGATGATACAATGTGAACATTCTGATTCTGAGATCCTGAACCCAGTTCATTCTGACAGTCTCGGTTGAGAAAAAATAAATTACTATTGTGGCTGTCCTTTTTGTTGGACATGTCTTGCTGCTCCCCTGTGTCGTTTCGATGCACCTTGGATGGGTTACAAGTTTCAGTTTGGACTTTCATGTTGCTGGCTGCACTGTATTTCAATAAGAGGTAGCTAACATACTAGCTAACTGACTACTAAAAAAACCTGCCTCTTTTATTGGCCAACATTAGTACGCTTTGCTGCCATCTTTTTGACCAAATTATCCTGCACAATTGGCAGTGGATATATTATATCCTGCCAATTAGGGTCACATACATAACTTGGCTAGTCCTTCCTTGTTTTGACTCTTCAAAACATTCACCGGCACGTGCAAGAATGAGTTGACGTTACAGTGCTAACTAGTTAGCCAAACATTAGCTAGTACTAACAAGCTACTTATGATTTAGTTAACTTGACAGCATTGTGAGAGATATGTTATGAACGTTAGTTTGACAGCGAACATTATTCGTTGTTCATTAAGTTATAATAGGTGGTGATTATTTAGCTAATCCACCACAAACATCTAGCAAACTAATAAACAGCAGTCAAATTCACTGGCTAACCGGTAAGGCGGATTGCAAGCTAACGTTAGTTAGCTAGCTAACATAAGTTGACAAGAAACAAAGTGAAGTTCAAAATTAGCCATATAGCTATTACCTAGTCGAACTTTCTTTGATAAATTATCTGATGGGACTGGTTGTCTAGATTCGACAAATAGCTAACTCATTTTACAAGGCCATTACTCATACCTCACAATCAGCGCTTTAAGGTCGCGTCGGATACAAGCGGTACAAACTGCAAGTTAACTAGCCAACTTGTTAGCTAGCAGCTAGTTAGTGTGGCTGTGTCTCCTTCACAGCCTATCATTGAGCTCATGGTTTCCAGTCAGAGGCCTGCGTCTGCAGTGTCCGGAACAACGTTATCAGGGAACATGTTAGGCAACACAGCGATGAATCCTTGCTATGATGAGCCAACGAAACAAGTTTAGCTAGAAAGATAGATAGCTAACTGAGAAGATCCATCAATTCAGCAAGCTTGGTAGGTAGTTAGCTAGCTAGCCATAGTTAGCAGGTTAGCTAACAATTCATGTAAGTTAGCTAACTTCAACATTTCTACAATTAAATTAAACTAGCTAATGACAAAGTAACTCCATAAATCTAGCTAGACAACTTTCTAACTCAGCTGAACAGTCTACAAAGTTAGCTAGGTATCGAGTCCGTTACACCAGAGAGCCTATGCTAGCTAGCTAACAAAACATTCCCCGTTACGTTTCTTTGCAACGTCATGGGTGTGTGCACCCTGACGTAGTCGCGTGGCACATATTTTGATTTGGGTTTCATATCACAGAGGGGACTTTTATAAATTTTAAATTTTAGTCATTTAGCAGACGCTCTTATTAATTCCATTCCATTCACACTGTTAGGGACATTTTGTTGTCTGAAGAGATAGCCTTGAATTGTACATCTTGTCTCATACAATCATTGGTTCCTGTAGGTGCTGGGTAGAGACATGAGGGGTCGGTCATGACTCCCTCCTCAGACCTTTTGTAAGTTAAGATAGGAGACGGTGCCAGACACATGCAGGAACCAACCCTATGAACCATGCCTATGTAGCTTGTCTGTGTAAGCAGTATACAGTGGGGGAAAAAAGTATTTAGTCAGCCACCAATTGTGCAAGTTCTCCCACTTAAAAAGATGAGAGAGGCTTGTAATTTTCATCATAGGTACACGTAATAATAATAAATATAATATGCCATTTAGCAGACGCTTTTATCCAAAGCGACTTACAGTCATGCGTGCATACATTTTTGTGTATGGGTGGTCCCGGGGATCGAACCCACTACCCTGGCGTTACAAGCGCCGTACTCTACCAGCTGAGCTACAGAGGACAAATTGAGAAAAAAAATTCCAGAAAATCACATTGTAGGATTTTTAATGAATTTATTTGCAAATTATGGTGGAAAATAAGTATTTGGTCACCTACAAACAAGCAAGATTTCTGGCTCTCACAGACCTGTAACTTCTTCTTTAAGAGGCTCCTCTGTTCTCCACTCGTTACCTGTATTAATGGCACCTGTTTGAACTTGTTATCAGTATAAAAGACACCTGTCCACAACCTCAAACAGTCACACTCCAAACTCCACTATGGCCAAGACCAAAGAGCTGTCAAAGGACACCAGAAACAAAATTGTAGACCTGCACCAGGCTGGGAAGACTGAATCTGCAATAGGTAAGCAGCTTGGTTTGAAGAAATCAACTGTGGGAGCAATTATTAGGAAATGGAAGACATACAAGACCACTGATAATCTCCCTCGATCTGGGGCTCCACGCAAGATCTCACCCCGTGGGGTCAAAATGATCACAAGAACGGTGAGCAAAAATCCCAGAACCACACGGGGGGACCTAGTGAATGACCTGCAGAGAGCTGGGACCAAAGTAACAAAGCCTACCATCAGTAACACACTACGCCGCCAGGGACTCAAATCCTGCAGTGCCAGACGTGTCCCCCCTGCTTAAGCCAGTACATGTCCAGGCCCGTCTGAAGTTTGCTAGAGTGCATTTGGATGATCCAGAAGAGGATTGGGAGAATGTCATATGGTCAGATGAAACCAAAATAGAACTTTTTGGTAAAAACTCAACTCGTCGTGTTTGGAGGACAAAGAATGCTGAGTTGCATCCAAAGAACACCATACCTACTGTGAAGCATGGGGGTGGAAACATCATGCTTTGGGGCTGTTTTTCTGCAAAGGGACCAGGACGACTGATCCGTGTAAAGGAAAGAATGAATGGGGCCATGTATCGTGAGATTTTGAGTGAAAACCTCCTTCCATCAGCAAGGGCATTGAAGATGAAACGTGGCTGGGTCTTTCAGCATGACAATGATCCCAAACACACCGCCCGGGCAACGAAGGAGTGGCTTCGTAAGAAGCATTTCAAGGTCCTGGAGTGGCCTAGCCAGTCTCCAGATCTCAACCCCATAGAAAATCTTTGGAGGGAGTTGAAAGTCCGTGTTGCCCAGCGACAGCCCCAAAACATCACTGCTCTAGAGGAGATCTGCATGGAGGAATGGGCCAAAATACCAGCAACAGTGTGTGAAAACCTTGTGAAGACTTACAGAAAACGTTTGACCTGTGTCATTGCCAACAAAGGGTATATAACAAAGTATTGAGAAACTTTTGTTATTGACCAAATACTTATTTTCCACCATAATTTGCAAATAAATTCATTACAAATCCTACAATGTGATTTTCTGGATTTTTTTTCCTCATTTTGTCTGTCATAGTTGACGTGTACCTATGATGAAAATTACAGGCCTCTCTCATCTTTTTAAGTGGGAGAACTTGCACAATTGGTGGCTGTCTAAATACTTTTTTCCCCCACTGTATGGATCTGTTGGGGCGGTATGCAAGTTGGAGTGGGTCTAGGGTTTCTGGGATAATGGGGTTGATGTGAGCCATGACCAGCCTTTCAAAGCACTTCATGGCTACAGACATGAGTGCTACGGGTCGGTAGTCATTTAGGCAGGTTATCTTAGTGTTCTTGGGCACAGAGACTATGGTGATCTGCTTGAAACATGTTGGTATTACAGACTCAGTCAGGGATATGTTGAAAATGTCAGTGAAGACTCTTGCCAGTTGGTCAGCGCATGCTCGGAGTACACGTCCTGGTAATCCGTCTGGCCCTCCGGCCTTGTGAATGTTGACCTGCTTAAAAGTCTTACTCACATCGGCTACGGAGAGCGTGATCACATAGTCATCCGGAACAGCTGATGCTCTCATGCATGCTTCAGTGTTGCTTGCCTCGACGCGAGCATAGAAGTGATTTAGCTCATTTTGTAGGCTTGTGTCACTGGGCAGCTCGCGGCTGTGCTTCCCTTTGTAGTCTGAAATAGTTTGCAAGGCCTGCCACATCTGACGAGCGTCAGAGCCGGTGTAGTACGATTCAATCTTAGTCCTGTATTGACTCTTTGCCTGTTTGATGGTTCGTCGGAGGGCATAGCAGGATTTCTTATAAGCTTCCGGGTTAGAGTCCCTTGAAAGCAGCAGCTCTACCCTTTAGCTCAGTGTGGATGTTGCCTGTAATCCATGGCTTCTGGTTGGGTTATGTACGTACGGTCACTGTGGGGACGAAGTCATCGATGCACTTATTGATGAAGCCAGTGACTGATGTGGTGTAGTCCTCAATGCTATCGGAAGAATCCCGGAACATATTCTAGTCTGTGCTAGCAAAACAGTCCTGTAGCTTAGCATCTGCGTCATCTGACCACTTCCATATTAACCGAGTCACTGGTTCTTCCTGCTTTAGTTTTTGCTTATAAGCAGGAATCAGGAGGATAGAATTATGGTCAGATTTGCCAAATGGAGGGCAAGGGAGAGCTTTGTACGAGTCTCTGTGTGTGGAGTAAAGGTGGTCTAGAGTTTTTTTTCCCTCTGGTTGCACATTTAACATGCTGGTAGAAATGAGGTAGAACGGATTTAAGTTTCCCTGCATTAAAGTCCCCGGCTACTAGGAGTGCTGCCTCTGGATGAGCATTTTCCTGTTTACTTATGGCCGTATACAGCTCACTGAGTATAATCTTAGTGCCAGCATCGGTTTGTGGTGGTAAATAGACAGCTACGAAAAATATAGAAGAAAACTCTCTTGGTAAATAGTGTGGTCTACAGCTTATCATGAGATACTCTACCTCAGGCGAGCAAAACCTTGAGACTTCCTTAGTATTAGATTTCGTGCACCAGCTGTTGTTTACAAATATACACAGACCGCCACCCCTTGTCTTACCGGAGTCAGCCGTTCTATCCTGCCGATGTAGCGTATATCCCGCCAGCTCTATGGTATCCATGTCGTCGTTCAGCCACGACTCGGTGAAACATAAGATATTACAGTTTTTAATGTCCCATCTCCTCCTCTACTGCCATTCATTCCAATGACTGGTTTGGATTTCTCCCTGACCATTTGCACCCCATTCTGGAACTTTGAGAGTTCATGACATAGCCCCTCTAGTAATTTAATAGGATCTCTATGGTCACCCCCCTCCCCAGACAGGATATGAACATGGCAAAAATGTTTAGAATGACAGGAATCTAGCTGTAAAACTGAAGAAAATAAATTTCTCAGCTTCGTTGCGAAATGTGTAGAATAGCATGAGATTAGCTATAAAACTGCACATGTTCCTCTCTGCCCCATGGCAAAATGTGTAGAATTGCAGGAAATTTGCTTTAAAACAGTAACATTTTCTCTCAGCCTCATGGCAAAATGTGTAGAATAGCATGATATTAGCTATAAAACTGCACATTTTCTCTTTGCCCCATGCCAAAATGTGTAGAATTGTAGCAAGTTAGCCGTTTCCCCAAAATTAAAATAATTATTTGGGGTTGGGGGGGCTTTCTCAGACCTTGCGGGGGTCCCGTGAAACCGCGGTACGCCACTTAGATTAATCAGTTCATATAGGTTAGTGCTGGTTGACATCTGCAGAAGGCCTACCTGCACTGCACTGTAGGCTATTGTTCAGTATTCAGAGGCTCAGTGACTTTTGCAAGTTATATTTTATGCTGTCTATGATTCCACCACTAGATGTCGATAGAGACCCACAGTAGTAGTAGAGCAGAGCTCAATCAATTGGTCTTTGGTCCAATTTATTCTAGGCAGGGTCCACTTCCAATACAGACGATACAGGACAGGTGTGTTGGCCACACCCACAAATTGCCCACACCTGATGCCAATGTTGACCCGCCCATACATTTATATAAACCGTTCGTAGAGGTTGTGAATAGTTTAGGTAGAGTATTGCATTGAGAGAGCAAGTGGTAAAAGGAAGCGAGACGTGATCAATTGTTGTCATCATGTTTAGTATGGGCTGCATTTGTTCCTTTTTAAAAAATTCCATCTTCCCCCAACAGATACACAGATGACGCAATCTCTGTTGCACTCCACACTGCCCTCTCCCACCTGGACAAGAGGAACGCCTATGTGAGAATGCTGTTTTGGTATTTTATTAGGATCCCCATTAGCTGTTGCAAAAGCAGCAGCTACTCTTCCTGGGGTCCACATGAAACATGACATAATACAGAACATTAAATAGACAAGAACAGCTCAAGGACAGAACTACATCAATAAAAAATAAGCCACACGTAGCCTTCATATTGATACATACACACAAACTAGCTAGGTCAAATAGGGGCGAGGCGTTGTGCTGTGAGGTGTTGATTTCTGTTTTTTGAAACCAGGTTTGAGCAATATTAGATGGAACAGCGTTCCATGCAATAATGGCACTATATAATACTGTCCATTGATTACAGCTCAGCGTTCAACACCATTGTGCCCTCCAAGCTCATCACAACATTCCGGTCCCTGGGACTGAACACCTCCCTCTGCAACTGGATCCTGGACTTCTGACGGGCCACCCCAGATGGTGAGGGTAGGCAACAGTACATCTGCCAACCCTCAACAAGGGGGCCCCTCGGGGGTGCATGCTTAGTCCCCCCCTGTACTCCCTGTTCACCCTAGACTGTCATTAAGTTTGATGATGATGATAGGCCTGATCACTGATGACGATGATTCCGCCTATACGGAGGAGGTCGGTGACCTGGCAGTGTGGTGCCAGGGCAACGACCTCTCCCTCAACGTCAGAAAATCAAAGGAGCTGATCATGGACTACAGGAAACGGAGGGCCGAGCACGCCCACATCGACGGGGCTGTAGTGGAGCGGGTCGAGAGCTTAATGTTCCTCAGTGTCCACATCACTAAGGAATTAACATGGTCCACACACCAACACGTGAAGAAGGCATGACCACGCCTCTTCCCCCTCAGGAGGCTGAAAAGATTTGGCATGGGCCCTCAGATCCTCAACGTTCTACAGCTGCACCATTAAGAGCATCTTGATTGGCTGCATCACCGCTTTGTATGGCAACTGCTTGGCATCCGACCGCAAGGCGCTACAGAGGGTAGTACGTACGGCCCAGTACATCACTGGGGCTAAGCTCCCTGCCATCCAGGACATCTACACCAGGCAGTGTCAGAGGAAGGCCCTAAAAATTGTCCGACTCCAGCCACCCAAGTCATAGACTGTTCTCTCTGCTACAGCACGGCAAGCGGTACTGATGCACCAAGTCTGGCACCAACAGTACCCTGAACAGCTTCTACCCCCAAGCCATAAGACTGCTAAATAGTAAAACAAATAGCTACCTGGACTATCTGCATTGACCCGCTTTTGCACTAACTCTTTTGACTTGTCACAAAAAGCTACTGCTTATCTAGCCTGTTGCCTAGTCACTTTACCCCTACCTATACGTACATAGCTACCTCAATTACCTCATACCCCTGCACATCGACTCTGTACTGGTACCCTGTGTGTATAGCCAAGATATCATTCCTCATTGTGTATTTATTTCTTGTTATTTTTCTCTCTGAATTGTTGGAAGGGCCTGTAATAATTTCACTGTTGGTCTACTCCTGTTTACAAAGCATGTGACATAAAATGTGATTTGATTTAGACAAATATTTTGTAGATGTATTTTTTGAACTGTCTCGTTCTATTTATCAACCCAACTCTTTACAATGCAAGTCGGTGTAGCCTTTAATTTGACATTGAAGTTAGACATTCAATATCAATGCCTTAATTTGACAATGACCACTAGGTACGTTGCACATTCTAAAAAAAGGTGAGATATACCAGAGCTATGAGAGAAAGGAGATGGGAATCGCAATAGTCAATGAATGGGGAAACGTATAACGGCCCATCCAGCAGACTGTCGACCAATTGCGCTCACGTTTTTACTCGGTTGCTAATCGTCACGCCAGCCCTTCTAAAAGTTGAGAAACCTAACTATTTTCCTCAAGTATGTAATGCCCCGATTCCAAATCTATATGACATTACAGAGAACAAGTTCATTATTCCACATCTCGGAAAAGATTTGCAATGTTGTACTTCATGAAATTCTTCCTAATGTTGGATTTTTTAGCTAGCGCCCAATGACAAAGGTGCTTAAAGATGGGGGAATTAAGATATGACCTCATTGTTTTTAGCACTACCAACAGAGTTCTTAAACTATGGCGGCCAACTTGATCAAATGTGCCAGTCAATCTACTTTTTAGTATACTGTGCTTCGTTAATACAAAAGTATAACGGAGAGCAATGTACAATACGGCGAACTTAGCAAACAAGGCATTTTTCGTAAGTACATGGGGGCAACCATCTTTATGCACCTTCGCTATTGACTCCCATTCCCTACTTGAAGGAGAGCTTTCCTTGTCCCAGAATCGCCCAGAATGCACCGTGTGGCCCATTGACAACGCATGGGCAACGTACACAATGGGCGGTAATACGATTCCAATGGAGTATCTCTGGGTATACTGACATCCGTTGGCTGGGTTTCTTGTATTAGCATGCCCACAAAAAAGGGTCTTCACTAGTTACCCCAGCCACAAAGTCATAAACCCCGCCCATGTTTACAATTAATCTTCTTAAAATGTAATTATAAACCTTACCTTACCCACAACTTATGCCTAACCCTAAACTCAAATTAAGACCAAAAAGTACATTTTTGTTTTCATGAATTTTAACGATATATAAACAATTTTGACTTTGTGGCTGTGCTATCTATTGGAAACCACAAAAAATGGGCCCTGCGTCTTTAACGGCAAATTGTACTGAATTTTATTTCGCGAGATTTGCTTGGCGCCGTGACCCATGTGAGAGACACCTCCTGCAAGAATTATTCTCCCCTGCAGAGGAAAAGGCTATGGAGCGCTGAACGTTTTCACTGTTATTCCCCTTTCCCCCCAAGCCCGGTATTTGTTGTGATTAGATTTCTGTAACCTTTTTGGTGGCTATAGGGCGGTGGAACGATGTGGATTCAAATTCGGACCATAGACGGAAAGGAGACACGAACCATTGAGGATCTTTCCAGGCTGACCAAAATTGAGTCTCTGAGGCTGAAAATCCAAGAGATCTTCAATGTAAACCCCGGACAACAACGGTTATTCTATCGGGGCAAACAGGTAGATGTTATCTAACCTATGGCCATCGTAACAGTCGTTTGTTGTTTGTTTACGTTGCAGGATTAGGAGGCTGCTAACGTATTTAGAACCGGAGCTTCCTGTTTTGAAGGGAATTCGCCAACAGATCTTGCGCAAGAACCGAGAGGACGCACTCTGTCAGTGATATTAATGCGCTGCTGTTGTCCCCATTCATGCTTTATCTACTGTTGGATACATTGTTGCAAGGTTTTTTCAGTTGGCCTATATAAGATGCATTAGCCAACACTTGAGCTAGAGAGATGAGAAATGGCGTATACGTCGTGTCTTTTTCCAGATATTTAGTGTTTTCCACATGTTGGGAAGGCAATAGAAAATATCCCCTTATTAGAACCTCATTCAGATCCAATGACCAATTAGATATTTTCTGTTTTATTTTCTTTGATATTTTGGATAGGTGGGAATATTTGATATAATTACCCGGTAATAGTCTTAGATGCATTGCAAACAAGAATCAGCCACGTTTTCAAAAACATTTGGGATCTTTACTAATGTAGTTTCATTGCCTTTGATGTTCATGCGGCATGTGATTGTATGATGCATTTGTTTACGCTTAGGATGCGTTGCTCCACGTGCATTGCCATCCAGTGAAGTGCAGTGTTTACAGCCGCGCGCTACTGGTTTGACACACACTCAACGTCACAGCATAGTGAAGACGGTGGTTAGGTTTTCTAGTGAAAGATGCTACTGTCAGAGTTATCTAAGCATGATTACTTTGTTTCCCCATATTCTGCATGTACATGTAAATTCTAGAAGCTGAAGTGGATTCACACATTTTCTCTCATTAACATTACCTCTTTTACAATAGGACATTGATCAGTCAGTGCAACATTGTATTTTCTGAGACTTCATATAATTCCTTGTCATAATTTCAGTGTTTGTGAAGGTAATATGCTAGAATCCTCTGTATCTTTTTTAGGGCTCTGTTTCCAATGTAGTATTAATGACTAGTAGCCTGAGCGTTGTCAGAATAGGTGTACAACCACCTAATGACTCAAAATGCAGACAGTTAAGAAAAACACTGGCGATAAGGTTGGAGACATCCTGTGTAGGCCTACTGCCCATATAATGGCCATTAAGTCCTGTCCTGTGTGTGTCTAATCTAATTGTATTTGTCGGATGCTTCGTAAACAACAGGTGTAGACTAACAGTGAAATGCTTACATTTACATTTTAGTAATTTAGCAGACACTCTTATCCAGAGCGACTTACAGTTAGTGAGTGTATACATTTTTCATACTGGCCCCCAGTGGGAATTGAACCCACAACCCTGGCGTTGCACGCGCCATGCTCTACCAACTGAGCTACAGGAGGCCTACAGAATAAATAACTGAACAAATAATAACATGAGGAATAAATACACAATGAGTAATGATAACTTGGCTTTATACACAGGGTAAGTACCGAGTCGATGTGCAGGGGTACGAGGTAATTGAGGTAGATATCATTTACATTTACGTCATTTAGCAGACGCTCTTATCCAGAGCGACTTACAAATTGGTGCATTCACCTTATAGCCAGTGGGATAACCACTTTACAATATGTTTTTTTTTAATGTACATATAGTTGTACATATAGGTAGGGGTAAAGTGACTAGGCAACAGGATAGATAATAAACAGTAGCAGCAGCGTTTGTGATGAGTCAAAAGAGTTAGTGCAAAAAGGGTCAATGCAGATAGTCCGGGTAGCTATTTGGTTAACTATTTAACTATTTAGCAATCTTATGGCTTGGGGGTAGAAGGTGTGTGTGTGTGTGTGTGTGTGGCGCCCACTTCACAATTGGCGGTAATCTGAGTATTCAGATGTAGAATGCTGGGAGGAGGACGCTGTAGTCAGACAGTTAATCGTCTGAGCACTGTGTCCCTGCCTACTTCCCAAATGGCACCCTATTTCTTATGTAATGCACTACTTTTGACCACGGCCCATACATACTAGGTAGATAATAAGGTGTAATTTGGGACACACTCCCTGTGTGGGGAATATTAAAGTTGGAATAATGACTCAACGGGGCAGCCCATAACGAAAATACTGCCTTTCTATTATCATCATTTAATACACTTTAATCACATCATTTTAATCCAGTTATTTGATTGATCAAATACATTGTTTCCCTTTGAAGGCCCTTTAGCCATCCTTAAATCCTAGGCCCCACTTTTACATTTTAATCTGTAAATAGATCAACTAAAGCAGAATTGTGTCATTGAAAATAAATAGGTCGATCTTGTTTTCCCTGATGTTTGACACTACATGAAGGATTGAAATGGTTTTGTCTCTTGCTTGGGGAGGGATTTCATTCCCGCGGAAGTCGTTCGTTGCTGTATAATGTTGTGCAGTACAGCATGAGGTGTCGGCCATTTTGCATTTTTTGAATGAGGAATCCCTCCATGTGTTTGTCTGTGGAGAGGAAACATGGGACGTAGCCACGCCAAGCCTACTTTTTTTTTTTTGTGGGGAGCAAGCGACTAAGCAGGTTTCATTTATAAAGTTAATTTAAACTTGGTTAGCTTTGACAGGGGTGTTCAGTTGACAGCCCACCTATGTTTCATCACTGTGTGATTTATGCATGGCTGTCTGTTTCTAAGGAAACAATATGCTTTTCTCTTCCTGCATTTCCATACCTAGTGTTGAATTTTCCCACAATCCTTTTATTTATGCCTAGTTAATGATAATAATACATAATATATGTCATTTAGCAGACGCTTTTATCCAACGCGACTTAGTCATGCGTGCATACATTTTATGACGTACGGTTGGTCCCGGGAATCGAAACCACTATCCTGGCGTTGCAAGCACTATGCTCTACCAAATGAGCTGCAGAGGACCACAATATGTGCTAGGCTATGGTTTTGAGGGTTATAAGGCTTATTATACAAGAAGACCCTTGGTTTTCAGTGCTGATTTTGTGTAGTACTGTAGTAAAGTTGTATTGTAGTGCAATGTAGTGTAGGCCTAGTAGTACAGGAATGTACTGTAGTAAAGTTGTAATGTAGTAATGTAGTGTAGTACAGTACAGTAATGTAGTGTAGTAAAGTAGTAATGTAGTGTAGGCCTAGTAGTACAGGAATGTACTGTAGTAAAGTTGTAATGTAGTAATGTAGTGTAGTACAGTACAGTAATGTAGTGTAGTAAAGTAGTAATGTAGTGTAGGCCTAGTAGTACAGGAATGTACTGTAGTAAAGTTGTAATGTAGTGTAGTACAGTAGTGTAGGCCTAGTAGTACAGGAATGTACTGTAGTAAAGTTGTAATGTAGTAATGTAGTGTAGTACAGTACAGTAATGTAGTGTAGTAAAGTAGTAATGTAGTGTAGGCCTAGTAGTACAGGAATGTACTGTAGTAAAGTTGTAATGTAGTACAGTAATGTAGTGTAGTAATGTAGTGTAGGCCTAGTAGTACAGGAATGTACTGTAGTAAAGTTGTAATGTAGTACAGTAATGTAGTGTAGTAATGTAGTGTAGGCCTAGTAGTACAGGAATGTACTGTAGTAAAGTTGTAATGTAGTACAGTAATGTAGTGTAGTAATGTAGTGTAGGCCTAGTAGTACAGGAATGTACTGTAGTAAAGTTGTAATGTAGTGTAGTAATGTAGTGTAGGCCTAGTAGTACAGGAATGTACTGTAGTAAAGTTGTAATGTAGTGTAGGCCTAGTAGTACAGGAATGTACTGTAGTAAAGTTGTAATGTAGTGTAGGCCTAGTAGTACAGGAATGTAGTGTAGTAAAGTTGTAATGTAGTGTAGTACAGTACAGTAATGTAGTGTAGTAATGTAGTGTAGGCCTAGTAGTACAGGAATGTACTGTAGTAGGCTAGTCCTTTTATTTCCTCTGCCTCATAGGAAAGCAGTCAGGGTGGGTGGGGGATTTCCACGTGTGAAGAATGAGCCACTCACAGTACAGACTACCAAACACTGTTAGAATATGTTGCCGGAGGAGACTTGTTCAACTCATTCAATATCAAAATGGCGTCGTTTCAGCCCTAGTTCAAAGTACAGACTGACTCTGCCCTTGTGTTTGAATGATGGTCCATTTTACAATGCCACAGTGGTCTTGTAAGTCTGTGGTAAAGGAACCTCTCTGGTCTCTACAGTACCTGCCTAACAGTCACCCGCTTTCCCTTACATAGAAATAGTCACGTTGCCATTCTCTTTCAGATCAGAACATACTGTCTCGTCGTCACACTCAAGGCATGTGATTGGTTGGTTTTGAATTGTGCTCCCTGTCTATTGGTGAGTGAGCGTTGCTCAGAGTGTTTGTTTGAAGGTCAGGCAGTAGTATTTCACTTTTCGAGTTGTAATGACCATTCGGTGCCAAAAAAACACTTGTACGTCTGGCATGTTATAAATGCTCCCAAATGCGAGAAAAGACCGATCAACAACTATTTTTCATAAACACAAATACAAACGCAATGTTTTCAACACGACAGACTAAGAAACCGTGACACATTTTCTCTGTTGGAAAATCAGGGCATTTGTTCAGTTATCTTGTTATTGCTCAGAGGCATTGAGGGCTTTGTAAGAACTGGTTCCATCGTTGTCCAGGGTTTTGGGGGACAGGGATAAGAGTGAGCTGCAGTCAGCCATGCGTACAGGCACGCCTTGCTCTCTCCAGTTTAGGGCTGGGCTGGCAGAAGGTTTGGAGCCTGTCGTCTGACAGGGCTGAGGGCACTTGAATCCAGTTACTGTGAATCCAGTTTCACAGTGCTTCTTGCCTGCAGTGGATGCAGTTTAATAACCTGATGAAAGATGGTGTCCTTTCTGAGTTAAGAAATGAACAGTGTGCCATTAAGAAGTGGCAGTTGAGGTAGATCAATGTAGTCCATGGTCGTGTTCGTAAGGGCACACTGTAATAAGATGTTTCAAAGCATTTTCTAACAGAAAACGAAAAGTAGCATTTCTTATTGGACAAGTTCAGGTACTCCCTCTCCTTTTTCTTCCATTTTGTGCCTACTGAACACAGCCCAGTATTCTGTGAATCCTGTAGGTCAAAGGTCAAAGTAATTGTTAGGCTGTAGGAAGTGGTGTAGTTCAAAGTAATTGTTACGTTGTAGGAAGTGGTGTAGTTCAAAGTAATTGTTACGTTGTAGGAAGTGGTGAAGTTTTCTGAGAGAGGTCAGTGTGAAATGGGGAGTAGGAGGGAATCAATCCAAAGCTTTAGGCTTTTGTAGGCTTAGGTGCTGTTTTATGTAGCCCATCTTTTCTGCCCTCCTGCCCTTTCACCTAGTTTCTGTGGCATCTAAATTCTGTCAGATGGCTCTTGGTGAAGTACTGCTTGCCATATAGAAGACCTTACAGACACTGCGATAGGACAATGAATCCATTGACATATTTTGTTGGTAACCATGAACCTAGCTCTGGCTTTTATAAACAATAACATTCAAGTCTTTAAAGTCTGTTAGATGACTAATGTGATGTAGATGTTGAGCGGCTTCACTGCAAGTAGATTGTATGTTTTAAATATTCGATAAAAAAAAAAAAGTATTTAAAGAATGTTAAATGGAAATATTCTAGTCTAGTCCAAGCTTAGCAATTTTATGTTCAAATACCCTGCATGTGGATTTAGGCTAGTTATCACAGTATTCGCGCGGTCTAGTCTAGTTCTGTTGTTGGTGGTTCCTTCAGCGGCGACGCTACGTTGAAGCCTGTGTTTGATCATTTGAATAGCAGCTAGCTACAGGAACTGTGCCACAGTTGTTGGTAATGTAAGGTAATTGGGAGCACTTTCCTTTTCACTCTACCGGAACGGTTTGTCAAAAACGCAGGGTCCTGCTTTACGAACACAACGGCTAGAAAGAAACAAGGTTTGGGGGGAGAGGAGAGCAAGCCGCACCGAGCATGTATTTACTAGAGATGAAGAATGGAACCTGTTTGAGAAACAACGACTGTGTGATGTATAGATTAATAAATAAAGCAGTAGTTTGGGTACACACTAGACGGACAGTTCCATGTCAGTGTTTTGGGCTGCTTGGGGCCGGGGTGTTCGCTCTTGATTAGAAACGTGACCTATTTTTTCTTTTTTTTCTTATTGCTCCCCTCTTTGGCAGTCTAGCGGGCGAGGGGTGGGTTGGGCGGCGGGATGGGCTGTGGGGGATGGGCTACGAAGCAGGAGCACACTGTCTGGTTGAGCAGTGTGTGTGTGTGTTGGGCGTTTCCTAACTTATCCCAGAATTACTTTCTCCCCGCCAGGCTCTGACTGTGGCTCTCTAGACTCACTATCAGCCCCGCTGACTCTATAGACTAGTCTCTCACCACCAGCCCCACTAATTGGTATAGTTTTGCACCTTTTGATGCATTAGGGAAATCAATCGTCACACATACAACAGCCCTGACTCACTTATGAAAATACACACACACACACAGCTGTGCGTACACACAAAAACACCAAGTGCGTTTGGCACGTACGCACAAATACCTTCCCCAATTCTGATAGAGGTTGATCCCAGGTGGTCCAATCCACTTAATTGGCAGACACAGATAAACCCCACAAAAGTACCATGGTTATAATATAAATATTCTGTCATTTTAATTGCATTTACAGAGTACTTTTCTCTGTTGTGTTTAAAATCATTACGAGATGCCAAGTCATATCTGTCAGCAAGGATAGAATCTAATTGACTTTTCCAGGTTCGGCCTGGTGGTGTAGTGTTGCCCTCCTCTCCACCTGGAATAGATTAGGTTTCTGTTTCTTATCATAATGAACGGAACAGTCCAGCAATTGCCTATTCAAACAGTAAAGGAGACGTTCAATAATTACGTATTCAGAATAGGTTGTCCCAACCTTGCCAGGGCATAAGCAAAGCACATCCAATGCTGTTTTAGTCACTGTCTGATGAGAGCTGTGCTTGTAATGATTAGAATTGAGCTTTTCAAAGACAGTCCGGCTGACATGTCACCTCGGATAAGACAAACACAGAAATGAGTTTGACTGGGGAGAGGTGGTAATTGCGATCAATAACCAAATAATAACGGGAATAAACACTAGGGCCGTCCCCAAAAACAAAAAAATACAAAAAATCTTGGTCGACTGAAAGTCGTCGGTTCTTCCGACCAATCGATTGGTTGAAATGTTAAAATGGGTATTTTTCCATATATAGACACACCCTATGTGTTTTAATTAGATCAACTATATGCATTGAGCTTGTCTGATGCTTTAAGCTTACTTTTTTATGAAATAAGGCACAAATGACTCAAGAGGGAGCCAGATATCTAGATAACCAGAAGAACAAAACTCTCCTGAAGTTGCCGGTAATAGGCTACACGAGGAGTCGGCAACCCTTCTCATGTGGATTGCCAATTTATCTTACCATTTCTACCGATCTGCATGCCAGTTATGGTTTTCATATACACATTTTGGTGGAACAGTTGCATTTAATTTATAATAGCGTCTTCATATCTCAAAATCATTGTCATGTGGTTAATCAAAATTCTATCAAAATCTAAATGAAAATGATACAAACCAAAAAAGTAACTTCTATTGCCATTGCCAAGTATGTAAAAATAACCTACATAAAGCCAACAAATAAAAACATTGCAGCCTGCAGGTAGAAAATATCCTGATAAAAATAAATATCCTATAAATCACATTGGCTACACATGGCCTGTCTCCAAGGAACTTGAAACATTGTATTAACTATTAACTCAGAGCTTGAGGCGTCACTACATACCTCCTGGTTCGATTCCAGGCTGTATCACAACCGGCCGTGATTGGGAGTCCCATAGGGTGGCGCACAATTGGCCCAGCGTCGTCCGGGTTTGGCCGGTGTAGGCCGTCATTGTAAATAAGAATTTGTTCTTAACTGACTTGCCTAGTTAAATAAAGGTAAAATAAATAAAATAAAATAAAACTTGGGTCCAGCCGAAGCTTGCACTAGCGAACTTGCCACATTGTATGAAATATTCTGGGCCCTCAGAGTTTCCCCGTGCCAGTGAGCTCCGGACAGACACAGCTGTAGGCTATTTGCGCAAGGGATAAGAAGCAGTACTTGACTTGGGCAGGAGCTCACCGGAACTGAGTACCGGCACCTCAAATTTTCTACTGCTTGAGCTCCTGTTCCTCTTGTAGAATATTAGCTCAAAGGTATTGTGGAGCTCCTGCACCTAAATGAGGCGAAGAAAACATTACTTTGAGAAGTTCCACAGCTCCTTAGTGGTGGTGTGTTAAGGCAATCAGAAATACTCTCAGACATCCCCAAATGGGCACATGAATATACCTACATTTGCACGCAGGCCATGTAGCCTATAGGCCTATTTCTATGCGTAATCAGGTGTGCTTCCTCAACATTGACAGGAGCGCGCCAAACAAAATACATTTACATTTACATTTAAGTCATTTAGCAGACGCTCTTATCCAGAGCGACTTACAAATTGGTGCATTCAACTTAGGATAGCTAGTGGGACAACCACCCTTTTTTTTTTTTGGGGGGGAGGGGGGGTGTAGAAGGATTACTGTTATACTATTTCAGGTATTCCTTAAAGAGGTAGGGTTTCAAGTGTCTCCGGAAGGTGGTCAGTGACTCCGCTGTCCTGGCGTCGTGGGGGAGCTTGTTCCACCATTGGGGTGCCAGAGCAGCGAATAGCTTTGACTGGGCTGAGCGGGAACTGTGCTTCCGTAGAGGTAGGGGGGCTAGCAGGCCAGAGGTGGATGAACGTAGTGCCCTCGTTTAGGTGTAGGGTCTGATCAGAGCCTGAAGGTAAGGAGGTGCCGTTCCCCTCACAGCTCCGTAGGCAAGCACCATGGTTTTGTAGTAGATGCGAGCTTCAACTGGAAGCCAGTGGAGTGTGCGGAGGAGCGGGGTGACATGAGAGAACTTGGGAAGGTTGCACACCAGACAAAGACAATGACTAAATTGACAAAACTTGTAAATGGAATAAAATTAACCAAAACGTATTTCTCACAAGTGTTGCAGCATAGGTTGTGCGCTCTGCAAACAAAATGTCCACTCCGACAATGAGAACGGTAAAAGACTGGAATAATAATAATATGTTGAATGCATTAACAGAAATTACCATAACCAAACAAACATTGTAGATTAGGAATTAAAGGTAAAGGCACTACTGGTGATATATGTAAGGGGGAATTGATAGACACTGACAATCAAACGCAAACAATTCACACAATGAAGTTATGAAACAATGAATGTGCACAAATTGGCGGAAGAGAGCGCATTCTGGAGAGAGAAGTGCATTGTGCATCTGGGCGCTGCATGGTCAATCCGATGCACTGGTCATGCAGCATTTGGTGATACAGCCTCTGCAGAAGTCAGGGCATTTATACTTCTTGTGCTTTGCGGAGCAGTGCAGAGCTGTGGTGAAGGAAGTTGTCAAGGAAGTGAGCTTATGTTTATAGAGGATGTACCGCCCCCACCTACCGTCAACCAATCATGACAATGCGGAGCTATACAGAGCCCTCCGCATTGTTACAACATTTTGGAGGCTCATGGCGATGCAGTACAGAGCTCGATTTGGCCTCAGCATGCCTCCAGAGGCTCCGCAATTGCGTTACACCGTCCATATGGAGCCACCGACCACATTTTCGGATCAAGCATAAGTTGGCTTTTAGTCTAGGCCTCCGCAATGGATTAGTTCACTGAGATGGGCGCAAATATATATATATATATATATATATATTTTTTTTTGCTACTGCTCGACTAAATAAATCTGTCGACCAAACAATCGACCAGTTGACTAATTGGGGTCAGCCCTAATACACACACACACACAGTGGTTGTGCTACTGCCACCAGATATGGTCAATTTCGACTATGCCTTCAAATCAATCTTCCAGTTAAGTGTTTCAGATGCAGTGGCGGCTCCTGAAAAAATTCTCAGGGGGGGCAATTTTTCTGATGATTTAGGTGACCTACACACATTTAAAAAAATATATGTCCAGCAACAACATGAAGACAGGGGCAGCATATAAGTCAATACTGATATACACATTACTTGCTTCAAAAAGGCCTCATGGTTGAATTGGAAATATGTGCACCTGAGCATAATTCACAACAAGCAAGCAGGAGCTTTTGATAGAGGCTACTGAAAACATTGATGCAAGTTATTGGTAATAAGACATTTTTATAGACTTCCATATTCTGCCCTCTTGTATAGATTTGTGAAAATGAACAGTGATAGACATTTTGCCTGAAAACAGAATTTGAAAATAATTTCTAGAAAAGGTAAACACAGCTATCTGTATGGCTTTGTAAAAATGAACAACCATATTCTGGGCAATTGTATAGATTTGGAAATATGAACAACCATATTCTGGCCAATTGTATAGATTTGTAAAAATGAACAGATTTTTTTTTTATTTTACTTAAAAAAAAATGAAAAATAACTATTTTAAACAACATCAACTGTGAACTGATTTGGGCGTGTGTGTGTTAAAGAGACAGACAGGGAGGGACAAAGAGAGAGAGAGGCTACATTACTTGTACTGAAACTGTTCTAGCTTGCTGCATGATCAAATTCAGCTGATGCGCATAGCAATGCACGTAATAGGCATTCTTGAAATGCTCACGCACCTTTTGCTGCACACCAGCCTTCTCTCCCCTCATCACACTGGCTCCATCGTAAGCTTGCGCAATGAGTTTGACTTTCTCGTCGTCGGCAAAAAGACCGTTCAGTCTCTCCAAAAGCACACTGGCGATTGAGACTGAGGTTGATTCCGAGATGGGAAGGAACTCAAAAAAGCGCTCCTGCACTTTGTGGTTGCTATCTATGTACCTCAGCACAAGCACCAGCTGTGTCTGTGTAGAAATGTCTGTGGTCTCGTCAGCTTGGATAGCTATGAAGTTCGCCGACTTCACCTCCTCCACAATATGTTCCCTCATGACCGCTAGCATACACTCCAGTAGCTCGTTTTGAATGGTCTTTGATGTTCCCTTGAAAACTTTAGCATTTTTAAGATGGTCATCAAACACCTCATCTAATTGTGCCACAAAGTTGACAAGTCCAAGAAAAATACCAGGGTTGGTGGAGCCCTCAGTTTCATCTTTGCCTCGCAAAGCTAGCCATCTTGACAGTTGTACGTGAATTGATTGACGCTGCTACCCGCTCTTTTCTTAGTTATGTTCATGGTTACTTATGTTACGTATGACGAAAGCGCGTAAGTGCAAGCCCTCCCGGAACCCATAGAGATTGTATTGAAAGCTCTGATATTTGAAAAAAAATATATTTTACATGATAGTCTATGAGAGACTCCTGGGCGATTTTCAACCTGACTGAAATCGCCCCAAAAGGGGCCCAAAAGGGGCGGGGCCATTTGAAGCACGACTTTAGCCTGATTGGACATTTAGTGGCAGATCAGACGTCTAGATTAGAACACTGATAACTACTGTTGCCGTGATATAATTGATTAGAAAAAAAATCCCTTCCTTTTCCCGTTTGGCAGTGCGTCGCCCATATCGCCCTAATGAACACACCGCCCCTGTTCAGATGACTGTTCTGAGGTTTTACTGCAGATTTCTAATGATGGAGGATGATATTTCTCAATGGAAG
This sequence comes from Coregonus clupeaformis, assembly GCF_020615455.1. Classification (NCBI taxonomy): domain Eukaryota; kingdom Metazoa; phylum Chordata; class Actinopteri; order Salmoniformes; family Salmonidae; genus Coregonus; species Coregonus clupeaformis. The sequence goes on along the minus strand of NC_059200.1, from coordinate 20,552,225 downwards.
AATAAGATTGATTGGAAGAAGGCTTTGGGACTCAATTTGTACTGCATTATGTTATTTAATTATTCACATAAGGAATATATAAAGTTCTGATTTATTACCCCTTCGTACACCAAGAGCGACATTTTGCTTAAGCAAATGGCAGTGAGCCAACTAACCATAACATTTCAAATAGACCGGATGGATGGCATATTATCCAATCGCCCCAAATATTTCACCATCTCTTAAATGTCTTAACACCAAATTTGTTGAAACATTTACAGTGCATTCGGAAAGTATTCAGACCCCTTGACTTATTCCACATTTTGTTACGTTACAGCCTTTTTATCAAATGGATTAAATCGTTTTTTCCCCTCATCAATCTACACACAATACCCCATAATGACAAAGCAAAAACAGGTTTTTAAGAAATTTAAAAAAAAAATACATTTTACATTTTTACATTTTAGTCATTTAGCAGACGCTCTTATCCAGAGCGACTTACAGTTAGTGAGTGTTTTTTTTATTTTATTTTATTTATTTTTTACTTGCCCTCTGTGGGTTTCAAGGTAAGGTAAAAAATAAATAAAAATAAAATGAAATATTACATTTGCGTAAGTATTCAGACCCTTTACTCAGTACTGTTGAATCACCATTGGCAGCAATTACAACCTTCTTTGGTATGACGCTACAATCTTGGCACACCTGTATTTGGGGAATTTCTCCCATTTTTCTCTGCTGATCCTCTCAAACTCTGTCAGGTTGGATGGGGAGCGTCGCTGCACAGCTATTTTCAGGTCTTTCCAGAGATGTTCGATCGGGTTCAAGTCTGGGCTCTGGCTGGGCCACTCAAGGACATTCAGAGACTTGTCCCGAAGCCACTCCTGCATTGTCTTGGCTGTGTGCTTAGGGTCGTTGTCCTGTTGGAAGGTGAACTTTCGCTCCAGTCTGAGGTCTTGAGCGCTCTGGAGCAGGTTTTCATCAAGGATCTCTCTGTACTTCGCTCCGTTCGTCTTTCCCTCGATCCTGACTAGTCTCCCAATCCCTGCCACTGAAAAACATCCCCACAGCATGATACTGCCACCACCATGCTTCACCGTAGGGATGGTGCCAGGTTTCCTCCAGACGTGACGCTTGTTTCTCATGGTCTGAGAGTCCTTTAGGTGCCTTTTGGCAAACTCCAAGCGGGCTGTCATGTGCCTTTTCCTGAGGAGTGGGTTCCGTCTGGCCACTCTACCATAAAGGCCTGATTGGTGGAGTGCAGAGATGGTAGTCCTTCTGGAAGGTTCTCCCATCTCCACAGAGGAACTCTGGAGCTCTGTCAGAGTTAACATCGGGTTCTTGGTCACCTCCCTGACCAAGGCCCTTCTCCTCCGATTGCTCAGTTTGGCCAGGCGGCCAGCTCTAGTAAGAGTCTTGGTGGTTCCAAACTTCTTCCATTTTAAGAATGATGGAGGCCACTGTGTTCTTGGGGACCTTCAATGCTGCAGACATTTTTTGGTACCCTTCCCCAGATCTGTGCCTCGACACAATCCTGTCTCGGCTCTACGGACAATTCCTTCGACCTCATGGCTGGGTTTTTGGTCTGACATGCACTGTTAACTGTGGGACCTTTATATAGACAGGTGTGTGCCTTTCCAAATCATGTCAAATCAATTGCATTTACCACAGGTGGACTCCAATCTAGTTGTAGAAACGTCTCAAGGATGATCAATGGAAACAGGATGCACCTGAGCTCAATTTCGAGTCTCATAGCAAAGGATCTGAATACTTATGTAAATAAGGTATTTCTGTTTTTTATTTGTAATACATTTGCAAAAATGTCTAAACCTGTTTTTGCTTTGTTATTATGCGGTATTGTGTGTACAATGTTGAGGGGGAAAAAATATTTAATCAATTTTAGAAAAAGGCTGTAACGTAACAAAATGTGGAAAAAGTCAAGTGGTCTGAATACTTTCAGAGTGCACTGTAGATAACGTTCAATATCATGGATACTAATTGGACCCGTGTTTGAGTATTTGTCTTGCTATAACCTAAGGAGCCTATAAAACGTCTTGATAGAAAGGGGATTGCTTAGCTCATGGCTGAAGAGGGATATTATGCGAATAGTCATTGACTCTCCAGTGAAAGGTCTAATGCAGATAATGTACGCTGTATTATGGGGTTCCATGCATAACATAAAATGGCCCTTTTCCCAACATAATAGATGAATTCAAGTCAGTGTGCCGCAGCCTGCCTAGTGTCCCTTTGTCCAGGATGGTTTCTGTCTAGGCCACCATAGAAATATAATTACTAGAACGGACATTCCATTCAAGTCGATGTTCTGTGATGGGTAGGAATTATTTTTCTATACTATGCTGTCAACTCCACACGGCAGACAGACAGACACATAGACACGGGGGGAGGGGGTCCTTTTGGTTGTCATAGCGACTTACACCCCCCCCCTTCTAAGATGTATTTATTTATTTATTTGAGGAAAACATGCAGTGAGAGAGATTTTGTGTTCATTTGTTCTACTGACTTCAGGAATGGATGTCGGGTTTTGGGGAGACAAATTAAAATGGAATATTCTTGTTCTCATTGTCACAACTAGGATACATTCTTTCATTTTGAGAGATGCTGGCCCCGCTGTAAAATGATTCCCTAGCCTTAGCCCCCTAGTGTCATAACAACTAGGACATTTGGCCCATGGACTGAGTAGATAGAAACCTGTCTGGTACAGGACAGGTGGTGCAGAGCTATTGATTCAGCCTGGAGGTGTAGTAGCTTTTCTTTGTTCAGGTCTCATAGCTTTGATTCTGAACGGTGTTGAGCATCAACACATTGTCCCTCCTCAGCCTTCTGCAGCAGCCGTGGAATTCAGTATTTTTGCCGTGCTCTTCGTTTGCCCTTGACAACGAGCTTGTGCTCGGCAGACGCTTCCGACGGCGAGTCAGTGACGCTATGCTGATTATTTAATATCGCGCAAATGTTGGCCAGTCCCAAAAATATATATAATAATAATATTTATTTAAGACCAAAATGGCTGCCTAACAGATCAATTTGGGTGTATATTTCAGATGCAAGATGGCCAGATACTGTTTGACTATCCCACAGCTGTTTTACCCATCTCAAGAGGAAAAACCTGAGAAGAAGAATTGCTGCCTATCTAACAGATCGATTTGTGTCTTTATTTTTCAGATGGAAGATGGCCATACACTGTATGACTACAACGTGGGTCTGAACGACATCGTCCAGCTGCTCATTCGTTCCCAAGCGGGGGACGCTCCAGACAGTCCCCTCATCCCTCCCTCCGTCATCTCCCCTGTCGTCAGCCCCAAGGAGTGTGACACAATGCCCATGTCCTGCAGTACAGCTCTGCCACCCAACACCACAACTGGTGCAACTACCACCCCCCCCCACTCTAAGCTTACCACCGTGGCCCCAACACCTACCCCCAAACCCACCACAGTCAACAACAACACAACCACCACTGGCAACACCAGAACTACCACCAACACCAGTACAACTGCCAGTAAGAAAATGAGTAACACCAGTAAACCCAATAACAACGGAGACAAGTCTTCTTCTGGTCCACCTGCACCGCTGGAGAAGCTCGACAACCAGCCTTCAACCTCTACACGTCCCTTCCTCATAGATGCGGGCATTGGGGTGTTCAAGGTAAGAGAAAGATAACTTGCTGGATTGTGGTACCATTTTCTCTCAGGTTGATTCATTTGTTGTGGTTTGTGTACTAAAGGCTGTGGGATAATACGATATAGAATAAGAATATAATTAAGCAAAAAGGCCCGAGGGGGTGTGGACGCAACGCGTCGTGCCTGGATATAGCCGTGGTATATTGGTCATATACCACAAACCCCTGAGGTGCCTTATTGCTATTATATATAAACTGGTTACCAACGTAATTAGAACAGTAATAAAAAAATATGTGTCATACTCGTGGAATACGGTCTGATATACCACAGCTTTCAGCCAATCAGCATTCAGGGCTCGAAACACCCGTGGTCCTCTGTAGCTCAGCTGGTAGAGCACGGCGCTTGTAACGCCAAGGTAGTGGGTTCGATCCCCGGGACCACCCATACACAAAAAAAATGTATGCACGCATGACTGTAAGTCGCTTTGGATAAAAGCGTCTGCTAAATGGCATATTATATTATTATATTATATAAAGTCTGATTTACCACAGCTTTCAGCTATTCAGCATTCAGGAACCAAATGACCTAGTTTATAATACCTTTTCGCTCCGGTCCCCCTTCCAGCATTGGGGAACATCCCACGCACCCCCTGCGTGCACCACGTCTTTTTCTAAGGGCACAAGCACTGTTCATGACACAAAGTGTTCACACCCATCTTGTTGGTGCAGAGAACATTTTGCAGGTTTGAAGCTCATTTTCTTGCAATTCTATACATTTAGCCATTTCTAATGTGTATTCATGTGATATTTGAATGACTCAAACATTACAACAAAATCTATGGGCTAAAAAATAGAGCTAAAAAATTTTAGCTGACATGGGCTAGTTGATCTGGACATTTGTATGGATGTATGGATGTATGGATGGATGGATGGATGGCTGGCATAACAAGAGGAAAGCTGATGATGCACTACCCAATTCCGAAATTGCACCTTGTGCATTCTACTATTACGACTTTCAATAGTAAGTTGAAAGCCGGCCGTACTGAGTTCCAAAACAAAAAAGAACCCGCTCCCCCTGTGCCTCCCCTGCCAATCCCTTGTGCCCCACAGTTTGAAAACCACTGATATAGAATAAGATTCTGTTCATTCAATAATGGATGAGAACCAGCTGAGCGACGCCCAACAGTAAGTATGCTTGTGTCTGGAAAGGTTTCAAGCCTGACTTTCTGTCCTCTACTGTAGCTCAGTTGGTTATATAGCATTCACAATTAAGGAGATACTGACATGTTATATAGAGAGCATTCACAATTTAGGAGATACTGACATATGTTTTGTCATTCATTTCCTTGATGTCACTGGCACGCCAACAGCAAGTCAAGCGGCCTCATTTCGCCACCTTTTCCCCTTTGCATTGCTGTGGTTTGGATCCGCATGCCTGTGGTAGTTTGAATTGGCAGCCGCCTCTCAACTCCCTCAGCGTACTGTGCTCAATCTCCATAGTGACCGGCCTAACCAGACACAGGGCTCTGGAGTGTTTAGCTACTGTAGCAGGTCCAGTGGTGTGGCTGTCTGTCTATCTGACTGGCTGTCTATCTGACTGGCTGTCTGTCTATCTGACTGGCTGTCTGTCTATCTGACTGGCTGTCTGTCTGTCTATCTGACTGGCTGTCTGTCTGTCTATCTGACTGGCTGTCTGTCTGTCTATCTGACTGGCTATCTGACTGGCTGTCTGTCTATCTGACTGGCTGTCTGTCTATCTGACTGGCTTGTGTGTGCATATCCCTACTCTCCCCGAGTCACCCTTGGAGAGTGGGGTCACAGCCAGGGGAGGTCTCCCCGAGTCTCCCTTGGAGAGTGGGGTCACAGCCAGGGGAGGTGGATATGTTGTTCTGGGCCCTTATCCACAAAGAGTCTCAGTAGGAGTGCTGCTATAGGATCCGCTTAGCCTTTCAGATCATAATGAATAGGATTTATATGGACAGGGGGGGGACATGGTCATACATCAGCACTCCTGCTCTGATAAGCATTTTGAATACAGGCCCTGTACTCAAGTCTCCCTGTTGAATGATGTCTGGACAGGACTGGACCTCATCTTTTACCTCATGGTATGTTGCTCTACAGATTTAATCTCCCCTTAGAATCAGATATCAGATTCTGAAAACCTTATTACCATGGAACAAATGGTTGCTAGGAATTTCTCTTGGTATTTTTTATTGTTCATAATCACTTACAGTAAACGGTAGAGCTGACACGTTTTGATAGACATGTCCTGTTAACAGTTAACACCAAAGCCAAGCTGCAGGGGAGCGTGGGCCTAGAAATGCCAAGCAGACCCACGCTAAGAGACACACTATACCCAGAGCTCAGCCCTGAGAGAGAGCCTGCTGCTGGCGAACCACAGCGGCTGTAAAAGATATGTGCTGGAACATGGACAGGACAGTCTCTTGGCCCGAAGCTTATAGCACCATCAAGGAGATGACTGCAGCTGTGTTTTCAGTTCCTGCAGGGATCACGTACACATACACTACATGGCCAAAACTATGGATCTCGCTTTGTGCACAGGGGCATTGTCATGCTGAAATAGGAAAGGGCCTTCCCCAAACTGTTACCACAAAGTTGGAAGCACAGAATTGTCTAGAATGTCATTATATGCTGTAGCATTAAGATTTCCCTTCACTGGAACTAAGGGGCCTAGCCTGAACCATGAAAAACAGCCCCAGACCATTATTCCTCCTCCACCAAACTTTGGCACTATTTGGCACTATGCATTCGGGCAGGTAGCATTCTCCTGGCATCCGCCAAACCCAGATTAGTCTGTCGGACTGCCAGATGGTGAAGCGTGATTCATCACTCCAGAGAACGCGTTTCCACTGCTCCAGAGTCCAATGGTGGTGAGCTTTACACCACTCCAGCCGACGCTTGGCATTGCACATGGTGTTCTTAGGCTTGTGTGCGGCTGCTCGGCCATGGAAACCCATTTCATGAAGCTCCCGACAAACAGTTATTGTGCTGACGTTGCTTCCGGAGTAACTTTGGAACTCGGTAGTGAGTGTTGCAACCAAGGACAGACGATTTTTACATGCTACGTGCTTCACCACTCGGCGGTCTTGTTCTGTGAGCTTGTGTGGTTTACCACTTTGCGGCTGAGCCGTTGTTGCTCCTAAACGTTTCCACTTCACAATAACAGCACTTACAGTTGACCGGGGAAGCTCTAGCAGGGCAGAGATTTGACAACTGACTTGTTGGAAAGGTGGCATCCTATGACGGTGCCACGTTGAAAGTCAGTGAGCTCTTCAGTACGGGCCATTCTACTGCCAATGTTTGTCTATGTAGATTGCATGGCTGTGTGCTCGATTTTATACACCTGTCAGCAACGGGTGTCGCTGAAATAGCCAAATCCACTAATTTGAAGGGGTGTCCACATTCTTTTGGCCTTGTAGTGTACTAACAGGATTACTTAAACACTCAAATGTACCGGTGTGCACTCTGACTCACTGTCTAATAAATGGCATATATTACTATATTATGACTAAGGATGGAGATGAGTAAGGAGATGACTGACCAGCAAACAGGTTTACTCAGTAGAGAAAACAGACAAGGTAAGCACACCCACACATAATGAACAGGATGTAGTATATGTACTGTATGTACGTAGTGTGAACAGGAAATAGTAGCTCTATGTAAACTTCAAGTGAACAGAAACGCCCAAAAAATCTGCCTCACTTTGATACTGCTACTGATCCGGAGTACAGTAGTAATGAACTCTAGTTCCTCTATTGAACGCTAATGTTTGTTCATTATCAATTGTAGCAGGTTACTGGTGTTATTGATGTGCTACTGATTTTGGTGCGACTTGTAGGTTAAGATTTTAAATGTACCGGTATTTCTCAAACCCAGTAGTTGGCATGTGGCCCAGAGGATGTCCCTGTCAATTAGCAGTCCCTGTGGGCCTGTAGAGATGAGCATGTCCGCTTTCACTATCCATCTCCCCTGGAGCTGATGACAGAACCACATAAAAACAGCAGCCTGACCGAAGGCTCGGTCTGATTCTTATGTAGATGTGAATTAATATGGAAGGGTACAAGCTTTGTCCTTATAAACAGGCTGGTGGGTTTTGGAGACTAGGCTTGGAGTCAATTCCATTTAAATTCAGGAATTAGAATTTTATTTACTTCCTGAATTGACCCCCAAACCCCAGTGTCCCTCCCAGCCTAACCCTAACTCAGCTCTTTTTCTCAAGGCCTTTACAACAATGTCTGATACTGTATATTCTGCATGTGTACAAGGCTGAGATCTGGATTGAGATGGCCTCTTGATGCGTCCTCAGTTTGTGTTATGATGCGTAATGTAGTAAGCTAATAGAGTTAGCCGCTCAGGGTGATGTCACTGTTCTGGAATGTTCATCATCAGTTCTGGAATCTTCATCAGCGAGTTCTTCAGAGAGTGTTTGTTGACAGAGGCAAAGGGGGGACAGAGAGAACCTCCATCCACTGTAGCCATGAAACACATTGAACATTGCTATGCTCAGAGGTCCCAGACAGCCTGTAGTTGGCCTTGCCCCTCCCTGTCTCCTAGCTCTATTATGCATGTGAGCTGCTCATGTCCCGTATACAGAGGCAAGGTGACGCATTTATAGCATAGTCAAAGGTGTTTAGCTAACACTGGAGACAGCGTGACTCTCTCATTTTGTCACTAATCATTAACTAACTTTTTCTCTTATCAAAACCTTCCATTGCCCATGTAACTCAGGATTCTTTTCAGCCACTTTGTTTGTTCATGATGTCAACAAAAGTAAACATTTCTTAACATTTCATCACTATCCTTGAAATGTCCCATGAGTCTGTTGCTTAGTTTACCCACAAACCTGTTATTGCTTTCATCAGTACTCCAAGCCAGCTGCACTCTGCACATCATTTATTTTTTATTTTTTATTGTATGTGCATTTTATTCATAGTTGAAAGGTAAACTAATTTTCTGTTATTTTTCCCCTTTCAGATAAACGAGTTGGTGGACTGCAGAGACATAAGCATCGGTGCCTGGTTTGAAGCCAGCATTGACAACGTGTTACGCACCCCAAAGGGACAGAACAGCACCAGTAAAGCAGCTCCTACAGCAGGGAAAGTTGGCAGGCCTAGCAAAAGGACTAACGGCAAGCTGGAGACAGAGCCAGGCCAAGGCCAAAGCCACCTCTCCTCCTCAGACAATAATAATAATAATAATAATGGGAATAATTCTTCTTCTGCATTGAACTCTGACAGTAGTGGGTCAGGGGCTGGGCCCTCCACCTCTCAAACAGACTATACCGTCACAGACAAAGAGAAGGAGGATGTGACGTATCATATCAGATATGATGAGTAAGTTGATGCACCTGGGAAAAACGAGCACGGCTTGTCAGTGTTTTCTGACCTACTAGGCTTGCTATCGCAGATTAATATTTTCCTTTTTGTTTGCTCACTGTTTTAGAAAGGTTTAATTAAGTTTGGTGGGGTTAACCAACTGTGAGTGGTGATGGATCCAACCAGGTAAGTAAGGAGTGTGTAGATTGGGGTGCTTGGGAGTTCAGGAAGAGGTGAGATTGCATGTTATGTATGAATGAATAAATAAATTAGTGATCTAAGCCATAAAAATGGCTGTATAACATGATATGCACTTACAGTATGTAGTGATGCACCATTAGATACAGAGGAGGAGAGATTACATGCCATATAAATCGCCATAGAGAGTAGCTATCAATCTCTTCAGCCATTGGCCATATTTCAATATGATCAGTGCTTGACTTGGACAGGAGCTCACCGGAGCTGACAACTGGCACCTCACATTTTTCTACTGCTTAAGCTCCTGGTTCTCTTATAGAATATTAGTTCAAAAGTATTGTGGAGCTCCTGCACCTAAATATACACAGTACTGGCACCCAAAATGAGTGCCGGCACCTATTTCAGTCCAAGCCATATAAATCGCCATATATCTACCATGATACTTCTTGATGTAGTGCTGCACCATTAGATACAGAGGAGGAGAGATTACATGCCATATAAATCGCCATATAAATTTGGAGTCATCTTTTTCTGGTGAATTCATTCATTCAGGAGTCGTTTCCATGGTAACCGCAGAGTTCTCGGGAGCGTTGCTCTAACCGCCCCATCTCCACATTCTAATTGCTGCCTAAAATTGAGCGGCACATCTAGCATGTCACATGGAGAGGTGCATGAGGCTCTTTGCTGTGTAAACCACATACACTGCTGTTGTAGAGGAGCTATCAATCTCTTCAGCCATTGGCCATATTTCAATATGATCAATGCTTGACTTGGACAGGAGCTCACCGGAGCTGACAAATGGCACCTCACATTTTTCTACTGCTTAAGCTCCTGGTTCTCTTATAGAATATTAGTTCAAAAGTATTGTGGAGCTCCTGCACCTAAATATACACAGTACTGGCACCCAAAATGAGTGCCGGCACCTATTTCAGTCCAAGCCATATAAATCGCCATATATCTACCATGATAATTCTTGATGTAGTGCTGCACCATTGGAGTTGATTTACAGTAGCTCCATCCTCTCATTTGACCTTTAACTCAGGAAACAAAAGCTCAGGCACTAATTGAAGAGAATACTATTTCCCCAATAGCCTTGGTGAGTCAGTCAAATGGAAGTCAAAGTGCAACAGGAAGTCATTTCCTGTCTCAGAGATCTGTTAGAAAAAAGAGATAAAAATCAATTTGTCTGCAGCGTTGATCCAGGATGATGGAGTATGTTTGTTTTTAGGACCGACGCATAACTTTAATTTACACACAGTTTCTAGGCATAGAGTAATAGCCAGATGAAACGGACAAGATATAGTTCCTTGTTTTGACAAAATTCTGGATACATTCTGTCAGTTTGGTAATCTGAGATGTTGAATTACGTTTTTACTATATTTACACAACTTCCATGGCCAATCTCTAAAAACAACATTGTCAGTAGTTGGTGTTTTTAGCTAAAACCGGGACAATGACTTCAGTTTTGCATGCAATCAAAGTAGTAAACATCTGCAACGTATTAACTCACGCAATTAAGCAGAAATCACCCTACATCCTGCTGGATGGTGAAAGTTCCCCTGTGGGGACGTGAACCCACAACCCTTCGGTTCAGAGCGAACAGAAAAGGGGGTCCAGTTGGGGCAGCTTGTTTAAAAACCACAGCCCCTGATTTCTCCCTCTCTGCCTGCAGCTTATAAGGGAATGTAGAATAGAGGTGGTGGTGGTGGGGGGGGGGCTGCTAAATAACATTTGGAGTCATCTTTTTCTGGTGAATTCATTCAGAAGGAGTCATTTCCATGGTAACCGCAGAGTTCTCGGGAGCGTTGCTCTAACCGCCCCATCTCCACATTCTAATTGCTGCCTAAAATTGAGCGGCACATCTAGCATGTCACATGGAGAGGTGCATGAGGCTCTTTGCTGTGTGAACCACATACACTGCTGTTGTAGAGGAGCTATCAATCTCTTCAGCCATTGGCCAAGCACTGAGTATGATGATGGGAAATAACAATGCATATTTCATATGACCCCAAGCCAAGCAGCTTTTTTTTCTCCTCTCTCTCTCTCTCTCTCTGACTCTGATTGGTAAACGGCACAATCTGCCTTCCCAGGTTTCTGCCTGTTTGTTAGAGCCCAGAGTGGAGGGTTTTTCTGTTCTCCTTTGTGTGGTTAGGCTGAGCTTCCCAAGGTTCTTGCTGTATAATTTGATGCAGAAAAACAGCTCCTTAGAAATGAAACCGCCTGTTTCACATGGAAATCTCAGACTAATTTCCAACAAAACCGTTGCCTCAAGATAGAGAATCCTCTGCATTTTTTGGCCTGTTTTTCCATATTAACAAGCGTCTCAGATCTGGCTTATGGTCCGTCTAGCATTTGGCCCAACCAATCCATCCAACCAGATAAAAACCTGGATAGCATAAATAATACAATTATCAGATGATATGGCTCTATAAAAAGACCAGAAGGAATATATTATAGTTAATTGCTGCAGAGGCCATGCTATGTTACCCCCCTCTAATTTAGCTGCATTAATTAAACCTGGTACTTAAATGTAAGAGAGATAATTCAGTGTATTTTCATTGTGTATTTCACTATTGCTAAAGGCAGACTGAGACCAAATGCCTGCAGGTCCATTGAATTATAAACTAATACCGCTGTAGCACGTGGTAACCTTTATTGCGTGAATAGATCCAGCCAGGTGGACTGCCTGCCCCACTGTCCTCTCCATGCACTTCACTTACTATCCTACCTCCTTGTTTTCTGATTTAAATGTGATTAAACAGATCTTGAAAAAAAAAAATAGTCTCCATTTAAATCCTCAATTACAAATGAACAGAGAGGTTAACAGAATGTGATAATTTCACCCGTGATGCTGCCATGGAGTAATTACGCTCAACTAAGAACAGCCTGGCGTGTGTGTGCGTGTGTGTGTGTGTGTGTGTGTGGGGCTCCTCATCTGAACCCAGAAACCCTATCAAACCATGCAGCTTATCTGACAGCCATGGGACTTCATAGTATATCCACGGAACGATATTGGTTTTCACATCTCTGTCTGGTTGTCTACGTATGATGTTAATCACACAGTCTCTCCAGTCAACTCTCTACATTCCAGATTCTAATTTCCAGATTCTACATTCCAGATTCTAATTTCCACAATCTAAAACCCAGATTCTAAATTGCATTCTAGAATCCCTGCTTCCTGCTCCTCTGTGTGGCCCATGTTGGGGGCGACCCGGGGTGGACTCTAGTCTGTTCCCTGTGTTGTTCCCCTCTCACTCTCTCCCTCGCCACAGGACCACCGTGTGCTAAACACTGACTTCTGTTCTGTTCTCCCCCTACGGAGCCTCCTGTTACCCTCACAGTGTCCCAGCACACTGACTTGTGTTCTGTTCTCCCCCTACGGAGGCTGCTGTTAATCCGTGCCTCTAGCCTGTTACCCTCACACAGTGTCCCAGCACACTGACGACTTGAAGCCATCACTGTGTCCAAGCGTTCTTCTCTAGTATCTACTCACCTATACACCAGTCATGCTGATGGACTGAATTGTAATATTAATTCTAGTAGAATGCATAAAATACATGCACTGACAGGAAACATTAGCATAGATGTGTTAGGAAGTGGGCCCCTATGCATGCTCTCTCTCTCTCTCACACACAAACACACACACACACACACACACACATGAACACACACACACACACACACACACACACGCATATGAACTCACACACACACGTAGAGGGTGTTGCTGTGAAACATATCCTGGTCTTTCTCTCTCCCTCTGTGTGTAAAGCATCGGCCCGATGGCTATAGAGGTTCACGGAGTGTGTGTGTGTGTGGGGTACCACGGATTGATATTCAGGACATGAACATGATTATGCAGGGAGCACATGCAGGGAGAGGAGAGAGAATGTGAGGGACAATCACAGACTGAGGAGGCCGAGGCTGCGTCCCAAATAGTACTCTATTCCCTTTATAGTGCACTACTTTTGGCCAGAGCCCTAATGCAGGTCCCCTTCTAGCTAGTAGCTTCATAGTACAGCCAGTGGCGGCTAAGCCTCCTCCCTATGCTAATGTGTGTACCCCAATCTTTCATCCATTCAATGGTCAAATATATATATGTTGAAATAACAGTCAGCTTCCTCTGGTCATGATTCTGTCACCCCACCACTGTCTCATTTCTATGATGGAGGATGGGCAGAGAATATTAGCACAAAATCCTACAAAAAACGACACACTTTTCTTATGGCGATACGTACTTGACAAACTCTTTCTACATCTCTAAGCCTGTTGAATTAGTCCCAGTCCACAGTGCATATTATATTTGGTATCTGAGTGCCTGCGTGTGTGAAATACCATTTTAACCAAAGAGACGAACCCAGACCCAGTTTTCCTTGCATGAAAAAGATTAGTCACTGCCCAAGGAGACCCCAAATACTGAGATGTAGTGCCGCCGTAGTGTAGGGGAGGGGTGCTCCCTCACTTTTTTTGAATTTGAGAATAAATGGAGCAGGTAAAAAATATTTCTGGAAAATGAATTCTGATAAATTCTAGATCAATTACAGTTGAAGTCAGAAGTTTATATACACCTTAGCCAAATACATTTAAACTCAGTTTTTCACAATTCCTGACATTTAATCCTAGTAAAAAATGTCCTGTCTTAGGTCAGTTAGGATCACCACTTTATTTTAAGAATGTGAAATGTCAGAATAATAGTAGAGAGAATGATTTATTTCAGCTTTTATTTCTTTCATCACATTCCCAGTGGGTCAGAAGTTTACATACACTCAATTAGTATTTGGTAGCATTGCCTTTAAATTGTTTAACTTGGGTCAAACGTTTCGGGTAGCCTTCCACAAGCTTCCCATGATAAATTGGGTGAATTTTGGCCCATTCCTCCTGACAGAGCTGGTGTAACTGAGTCAGGTTTGTAGGCCTCCTTGCTCGCACAAGCTTTTTCAGTTCTGCCCACAAATGTTCTATAGGATTGAGGTCAGGGCTTTGTGATGGCCACTCCAATACCTTGACTTTGTTGTCCTTAAGCCATTTTGCCACAACTTTGGAAGTATGCTTGGGGTCATTGTCCATTTGGAAGACTCATTTGCGACCAAGACTTTAACTTCCTGACTGATGTCTTGAGATGTTGCTTCAATATATCCACATAATTTTCCTTCCTCATGATGCCATCTATTTTGTGAAGTGCACCAGTCCCTCCTGCAGCAAAGCACCCCCACAGCATGATGCTGCCACCCCCGTGCTTCACGGTTGGGATGGTGTTCTTCGGCTTGCAAGCATTCCCCTTTTTCCTCCAAACATAACGATGGTCATTATGGCCAAACAGTTCTATTTTTGTTTTGTCAGACCAGAGGACATTTCTCCAAAAAGTACGATATTTGTCCCCATGTGCAGTTGCAAACCGTAGTCTGGCTTTTTTATGGCGGTTTTGGAGCAGTGGCTTCTTCCTTGCTGAGCGGCCTTTCAGGTTATGTCGATATAGGACTCGTTTTACTGTGGATATAGATAATTTTGTACCTGTTTCCTCCATCATCTTCACAAGGTCCTGTTATTCTGGGATTGATTTGCACTTTTCACACCAAAGTACGTTCATCTCTAGGAGACAGAACGCGTCTCCTTCCTGAGCGGTATGAAGGCTGCGTGGTCCCATGGTTTATACTTGCGTACTATTGTTTGTACAGATGAACGTGGTACATTCAGGCGTTTGGAAATTGCTCCCAAGGATGATCCAGACTTGTGGAGGTCTACAATTTCTTTTCTGAGGTCTTGGCTGATTTCTTTTGATTTTCCCATGATGTCAAGCAAAGAGGCACTGAGTTTGGAGGTAGGCCTTGAAATACATCCACAGGTACACCTCCAATTGACTCAAATGTTGTAAATTAGCCTATCAGAAGCTTCTAAAGCCATGACATCATTTTCTGGAATTTTCCAAGCTGTTTAAAGGCACAGTCAACTTAGTGTATGTAAACTTCTGACCCACTGGAATTGTGATACAGTGAATTATAAGCGCAGTGGAACCCAGAACGATATGTTGACCTCTTGGTTATGGTGAGGTCCTTTCAGTGCCACTGCGCAGGAGGGGTCCGCGGATCTGTTGATTTAAATGGAAACCGTAAAAGTTTTTTCATGATCTGTTTAATCACATTTAATCAGAAAACGAGGGAGGATAGTAAGTGAAGTGCATGGAGAGGACAGTGGGGGAGTAATTTACTAGCAGGCAAGATCTGTTGCCTACGCCTAATAGTCATACTCATCACATTATTATTATTATTATTATTATTATTATTATTATTATTATTATTATTACAAATAGAAGATTATCACTTCTCACAGTGGTGATCGTTTAGTAAAGTTAGATCAAAGCTGAATCAATGTCTCGCAAGATCACATAATGATTAATTTAGTATTATAAAATGCAATTTTACCCCGGTCCCCAGTGAAAGTTGCGCCCCTGGTGAAAACATTATAAATATGAAAATAGAATACAGTGTTTCAGAATGTGAGCTACCGCTTGCATGTCAATATCAGACTGGGAAGAATTTTAAGTTCGGAATCTCCACCTATCTGCAAGCATGACCAATGGCATAACACCTTATTGATATGTAAATTCAAACAACCAATAGGAATACATAAAGATGGAATACATAATTCTGCAGTGTCAGGTGGAAAGATAACCAACCCTGTTACACTTTGATTGAAACAAAATAGGCATAGAAGAAAGGCTTATAGTTTAACACCATCTGCTTTAATTCGCTCACGAAACAGTAATTCAAGAAGATTTAAACGCTTATTCCCATGAAACTGATTGAGATCAAGTGATTGGCAGTTTGGACATTTCCCCGCTAAAACGTGATTAATTATCATTCACAAATGGCAGTGATGATGGCCTATTTTGAAATGTGGTTTTTGTGTGGGCATGGGCAGATGTTGCAATTGGAGGATGCATTTTATGCATATTCTATTACATTTTTACATTTACATTTACGTCATTTAGCAGACGCTCTTATCCAGAGCGACTTACAAATTGGTGCATTCATTCACCTTATAGCCAGTGGGATAACCACTTTACAATGTTTTTTTAAATGTTTTTTTCTATGATGATATTCAATAGGCTACAAACTTCGATTGAGAAATGACATGATTATATTTTAAAAATTGTGCTCCCTCGCCTATAAAAATAGCAATACACCACTGCCCAAATAACATATTTCTGAATAAAAAATGTTAATGTGATTTTGCTATACGAAGAATAAATGTCAGATGTTGCATATACTTTACGAACATTTCAAGTGACTATGCTTAGCCAAAAAGGAATATTTTTCATAGAAAATGTCTTTGGACATTTTGCAGGCATTGAATTAGCCAAGCTTAAGCCAAGCAGTCCTGTCAATTCCCTTTGAGAGTCATTCGTTTTGGAGATTTACACTCCTGTAGATGCTTTACATAATGAATGCATTTTGGGGAAGATGTTATGTTGTTGAGGAGGATAAAGATCATTTTCTTTCCTCTCCCTAGTTACCCTGAGAACGGCGTGGTGGAGATGTGTGGCGGTAACGTGCGGCCGCGGGCTCGGACCCTACTCAGGTGGGACCAGCTCACGGTAGGCCTGGTTGTCATGGTGAACTACAACATAGAGATCCCTGAGGAGAGGGGCTTCTGGTTCGACGCTGAGATTACAGCACTCAATGAGATCTCCAGGACCAACAAGGAGGTCCGCATCAAGATCCTGCTGGGGTAAGAGAGAGCTGGGGTAGAGGACATGCTGGGGTAGAGGACATGCTGGGGTAACAGAGATCTGGGGTAAGAGAGAGCTGTGGTGGGACAGTTTCCGTTGGGAAAGTCTTCTTCTCTTTTCTAGGTCAGATGATTATGCCAGTTATGTAACTTAGATATTTCTGCTTACATAAATTAAGAGGACTTTCTCTCTTTCTGAATAGTCTGGCTGAGTGGGTGTAGAGAACATTCCCTGTGGAGCTCTGATGGACTGATGAACACATTCTCTCTCCCCCTCCCTCCTCTCTTCCCAGAGGGCCAGGGGACGTCATCCCAGACTGTAAGCTGTTGTTTCTGGATGAGATCTATCAGATTGAGAAGATTGGAGCACACTCGCTGTCTGCTGTAGATGGACAGTTCAAACGTAGGCCTCCGCACTCTCATACCAATACTAGTCTACAGCCAATCAGGGCTGAGATGGAGCATACCATAGCCAATCAGGGCTGAGATGGGGCATACCACAGCCAATCAGGCCTGAGATAGGTATACCTAGCATACCAGCTGTTCTAGAAGGGCCGTGGTCAAGGGGGTACTTCAGAGAAGTAACTTGAAATTGTTTTAATCAATTACCCTCAAATTGATACATTTCAAATCCTTCTTATATAGCATTCTGCATATCCAATTTAAATGGCAAGATGTACATGGATTATTGGCATCAATACATGCATGTGTGTTTGTGGTGTGTGTGGGCTTATGGGTATTTTTGTTTTTGTTTTGTTCGCCTGTGTGTGTGTGTGCCAATTCTTTGCATATGTATTTGTGCGTCTGTGTGTGTGTGAGTGTGTGCACACCGGTGTGTGTGTATGTGTTTACATGTGCGTCTGTGTGTGTCTGTCTGTGCGCTGGGATGGATCCAGGGAAGAGCGGGCCGGAGTGTAAGCACTGCAAGGCGGACCCCGAGTCGGAGTGCAGGTTCTGCTCGTGCTGTGTGTGCGGAGGGAAGCAGGACGCCCATATGCAGCTGCTGTGTGATGAGTGTAACATGGCCTTCCATATATACTGTCTCAACCCACCACTAGCCACCATACCTGACGACGAGGACTGGTGAGCTCTGACCTGGTCCTCCCAGACCACCTGGGGGTGCTATACTCACACAGGATGACCCTATGGGCTCTGGTGAAATGTAGTGCACTATATAGGGAATAGGCTGCCATTTAGGACGTAGACAGAGACAGACCAATAGACCGGTCATCTGATGGCTGGTGGAGCAAGTATGATGCATGATGTCATTGATTATAATGATTGATGAACATGCATTGTGAGTGTAATAGTCCATTTACATGTTAGTGATGACTGATATAGATATGCCTTTAGCCATATGAATAAGTTCCACATTCTATATTTTCTTTGGGTGCCAGTCCAGATTTCTCTCTCATAGATGTCTTAGTAACACACTGTCCATACAAGAGACACTGACACCAACAGTATACTACCAGTAGTAGTTTCTCTCCTGTCCATATAATACCACCTTACATTGACTTCCTGTATTGATCATGATCTGACAGGGCAGTAGACCAGTAAGGGAGTTATGGTTCTTGTGTTGTGCTTGGCAGGTACTGTCCCACCTGTAAGAACGACACCAGTGAGGTGGTTAAGGCCGGGGAGAAGCTGAAGGCCAGTAAGAAGAAAGCCAAGATGCCCTCGGCCCATACAGAGAGCCAGAGGGACTGGGGCAAGGTGAGACAGACAGGGTCTACAACACTAACCCCTCGGCCCATACAGAGAGCCAGAGGGACTGGGGCAAGGTGAGACAGACAGGGTCTACAACACTAACCCCTCGGCCCATACAGAGAGCCAGAGGGACTGGGGCAAGGTGAGACAGACAGGGTCTACAACACTAACCCCTCGGCCCATACAGAGAGCCAGAGGGACTGGGGCAAGGTGAGACAGACAGGGTCTACAACACTAACCCCTCGGCCCATACAGAGAGCCAGAGGGACTGGGGCAAGGTGAGACAGACAGGGTCTACAACACTAACCCCTCGGCCCATACAGAGAGCCAGAGGGACTGGGGCAAGGTGAGACAGACAGGGTCTACAACACTAACCCCTCGGCCCATACAGAGAGCCAGAGGGACTGGGGCAAGGTGAGACAGACAGGGTCTACAACACTAACCCCTCGGCCCATACAGAGAGCCAGAGGGACTGGGGCAAGGTGAGACAGACGGGGTCTACAACACTAACCCCTCGGCCCATACAGAGAGCCAGAGGGACTGGGGCAAGGTGAGACAGACAGGGTCTACAACACTAACCCCTCGGCCCATACAGAGAGCCAGAGGGACTGGGGCAAGGTGAGACAGACAGGGTCTACAACACTAACCCCTCGGCCCATACAGAGAGCCAGAGGGACTGGGGCAAGGTGAGACAGACACGAAGGTTGTGTCCCAAATGGCACCCTATTCCCTACATAGTTCACTACTTTTGAAAAAAGACGCTATGTAGGGAATAGGCTTAGGCTGCATGCCATTTGGGATGCAGCCTAAGATTTTCTAATGACAAGGGTCACACCAGGGGGTTGGGGCCAATTCCATTTCAATTCAGTAAGTAAGTAAACGTATTGATTTTCAGTGTCAGCAGAATTTTAATGGAATTGATCCCAACCCTGGGTCAGATCGGGTCATGGGCATTGGCAGAATCACTATTTGTGGTTATCAAAATTCTAGAGGGGGAACTGGAGAGAGAATTTGGAATTTGAAACGATTCTTCGAATTTGTTCTCTGCTTGTCAAGTACTCTAGCTAAACTGTGTGGGGTGACTTAATTAGTTTGACTCAATGTATATTTCAACGGAAGAAAGAGGAGATATCTTGGCCTGGACTGGAGCTCATATTTTAATGCCTCACTCAGAAGGAAGACCTACTTGGTTGTTTTGGCAGCAGACAGAATGAGTGAGACACACACACACACGGGTGGCAGACAGAACTGTCATTGTCTAGCGCTTGGTGCTGCTAACAGAAGCCGTTGGCCTGTTGAGTCACACAGTGTTAGCAGAACAAAGTAGATGTCTTGTTCACGGCTTGGTAGCAGAGTTACTGAGTGCTCCTGAAGGAGTCAATTGGCAGCAGGTAGCAGTGGCCAAGCTTTGGCATGTTCATTATTCACCAAATGTGAAGAAAACGGACTGAGACCGGGATGACTGCCGTTTTATGTACAATGGCGCCGGAGGGGATGGCTGCCGTTTTATGGACTCTAAACCAACCGTGTGTGTTTTTTCGCATTGTTTGTAACTTATTTAGTACATAATGTTGCTGCTACCGTCTCTTATGACCGAAAAGAGCTTCTGGACATCAGAACAGCGATTACTCACCTTGAGCTGGACTAATCATTTTTATTTTATGAGTCGGACGAGAGGGATTTGCTCCAGACACCCGACAGGGCCCTCATCCCCGTCATTCGCAGTAGAAAGAAAAGGAAATATCGCAGAAGGAGATCGGGGTGCCTGGTAAGGAGCCGGCGACGAGTGGCTAATCTGCCTTTGCCATCGATACTATTGGCCAACTTACAATCGCTTGATAATAAAATGGACGAACTACAGGCACGAATATCATACCAACGGGATATTAAAAACTGTAATATCTTATGTTTCACCGAGTCGTGGCTGAACGATGACATGAATAACATACAGCTGGCGGGTTATACACTGTATCGGCAGGATAGAACAGCAGCCTCTGGTAAGACAAGGGGTGGCGGTCTATGTATATTTGTAAACAACAGCTGGTGCACGATATCTAAGGAAGTCTCTAGGTTTTGCTCGCCTGAGGTAGAGTATCACATGATAAGCTGTAGACCACACTATTTACCAAGAGAGTTTTCATCTATATTCTTCGTAGCTGTCTATCTACCACCGCAAACCGATGCTGGCAGTAAGACCGCACTCAATTAACTGTATACGGCCATAAGCAAACAGGAAAACGCTCATCCAGAGGTGGCGCTCCTAGTGGCCGGGGACTTTAATGCAGGGAAACTTACATCCGTTTTACCTCATTTCTACCAGCATGTTAAATGTGCAACCAGAGGGGAAAAAACCTCTAGACCACCTTTACTCCACACACAGAGACGCATACAAAGCTCTCCCTCGCCCTCCATTTGGCAAATCTGACCATAATTCTATCCTCCTGATTCCTGCTTACAAGCTAAAACTAAAGCAGGAAGCACCAGTGACTCGGTCAATAAAAAAGTGGTCAGATGAAGCAGATGCTAAGCTACAGGACTGTTTTGCTAGCACAGACTGGAATATGTTCCGGGATTCTTCCGATGGCATTGAGGAGTACACCACATCAGTCACTGGCTTCATCAATAAGTGCATCGATGACGTCGTCCCCACAGTGACTGTACTTACATACCCCAACCAGAAGCCATGGATTACAGGCAACATCCGCACTGAGCTAAACGGTAGAGCTGCCGCTTTCAAGGAGTGGGACTCTAACCTGGAAGCTTATAAGAAATCCCGCTATGCCCTCCAACGAACCATCAAACAGGCAAAGCGTCAATACAGGACTAAGATTGAATCGTACTACACCGGCTCTGATGCTCGTCGGATGTGGCAGGGCTTGCAAACAATTACAGACTACAAAGGGAAGCACAGCCGCGAGCTGCCCAGTGACACGAGCCTACCAGACGAGCTAAATTACTTCTATGCTCGCTTCGAGGAAAGTAACACTGAAACATGCATGAGAGCATCAGCTGTTCCGGACGACTGTGTGATCACGCTCTCCGATGCAAGTAAGACCTTTAAACAGGTCAACATTCACAAGGCCGCAGGGCCAGATGGATTACCAGGACATGTACTCCGAGCATGCGCTGACCCACTGGCAAGTGTCTTCACTGACATTTTCAACCTCTCCCTGTCTGAGTCTGTAATACCAACATGTTTCAAGCAGACCACCATAGTCCCTGTGCCCACTAAGATAACCTGCCTAAATGACTACCGACCCGTAGCACACGCGTCTGTAGCCATGAAGTGCTTTGAAAGCCTGGTCATGGCTCACATCAACACCATTATCCCAGAAACCCTAGACCCAACAGATCCACAGATGATGCAATCTCAATTGTGCTCCACAATGCCCTTTCACACCTGGACAAAAGGAACACTTATGTGAGAATGCTATTCATTGACTACAGCTCAGCGTTCAACATCATAGTGCCCTCAAAGCTCATCAGTAAGCTAAGGACCCTGGGACTAAACACCTCCCTCTGCAACTGGATCCTGGACATCCTGACGGGCCGCCCCCAGGTGGTAAGGGAAGGTAACAACACATCCGCCACGTTGATCCTCAACACGGGGGCCCCTCAGGGGTGCGTGCTCATTCCCCTCCTGTACTCCCTGTTCACTCATGACTGCATGGCCAGGCACGACTCCAGCACCATCATTAAGTTTGCCGATGACACAACAGTGGTAGGCCTGATCACCGACAACGACGAGACAGCCTATAGGGAGGAGGTCAGAGACCTGGCCATGTGGTGCCAGGACAACAACCTCTCCCTCAACGTGATCAAGAAAAAGGAGATGATTGTGGACTACAGGAAAAAGAAGAGGACCCCATTCTCATCGACGGGGCTGTAGTGGAGCAGGATGAGAGCTTCAGGTTCCTTGGTGTCCACATCACCAACAAACTAACATGGTCCAAGCACACCAAGACAGTCGTGAAGAGGGCACGACAAAACCTATTCCCCCTAAGGAGACTGAAAAGATTTGGCATGAGTCCTCAGATCCTCAAAAGGTTCTACAGCTGCACCGTCGAGAGCATCCTGACTGGTTGCATCACTGCCTGGTATGGCAACTGCTCGGCCTCCGACCGCAAGGCACTACAGTACATCACTGGGGCCAAGCTTCCTGCCATCCAGGACCTCTATACCAGGTGGTGTCAGAGGAAGGTCCTAAAAATTGTCAGACTCCAGCCGCCACCCTAGTCATAGACTGTTCTCTCTGCTACCGCACGGCAAGCGGTACCGGAGCGCCAAGTCTAGGTCCAAGAGGCTTCTAAACAGCTTCTACGCCCAAGCCATAAGAATCCTGAAGATCTAATGAAAGGGCTACCCAGAGTATTTGCATTGCCCCCCCCCCCCCTTTTTACGCTGCTGCTACTCTCTGTTTATTATCTATGCATAGTCACTTTAATAACTCTACCTACATGTACATATTACCTCGACTAATCGGTGCCCCCGCACATTGACTCGGTACCGGTACCTCCTGTATATAGCCTCGCTATTGTTAGTTTTACTGCTGCTCTTTAATTATTTGTTACTTTTATTTCGTATTATTTTATATAGTATTTTTTATTTTTGTAAAAAAAATGTGGGGGGGTATTCTTTCTTAAAACCGCATTGTTGGTTAAGGGCTTGTAAGTAAGCATTTCACTGTAAGGTGTTGTTGTGTTTGGCACATGTGACAAATAAAAGTTGATTTGATTTGATTGACTACCTGGACTTGTCCATTAAGAACCACTCATTTTCGTTTTCCGTTGTAAAATGTTTTGCGACAGTGTGCTCTACTGAACACAACCCAGGCACAGTGTGCCCTGCTGAACAATACTCTGTAGTTTGCAATGAAAACTAAAATGAGTATTATTTCTTATTGGACAAGTCCAGGTTGTGCCTTCCCATTTTACTCAGTAGTCTTCCGTTTGGTGCCTACTGAACATGCCCCAGGCCCACAGTAAGGGCCTCTCTGCTCTCACTAAGAGGTGTGTTATTCTGTGTTTGCTAACTCCCTCTCACGCTGTGAGGCGATGGTAACAATGCCATCTAAAATGTTTTGCTACAATGTGCCCTACTGAACACAACCCAGGCCCAGGTAATACAGACAGGCCATCAGTAAAGGCGTCTCTGACTAAGCTACAGTGTTGGCTGTCTCCCTCTCACACTGTGAGGCGATGGTAACAACGCTATTTAAAATGATTCAGCAGAGTGAAGTTATTTTCCTGGAACCAAACTAGGGGAAAATAACTAAGCCCATTGTTTCCCAGAAATACCCCATGGATGCGTCCCAAACGGGACCCTATTCCCTATGTAGTGCACTACTTTTGATCAGGGCCCATAGGGTTCTGGTCAAAAGTAGTGCACTATAAAGGAAATTTGGTGCTATTTGGAACGCATAGAATGCTAATTGAAAACAGCCTATTCTGTACATTAGTATGTATTTATGTGATAAACCTAAAAAAAATGTGACTCATAGTTTGGTAATGTTATGAGAAAGAAAGACTGAGGAATGAATCAAATTGTCCCAACACTTTAAAAAACATTTCCAGCCCGGAAAATGGATTATTGTTATGCATACAATGCTATTCAGGTCTGATTACGCTATATGGTAGTTAAAGCATCTAGTAGGAAGTCCTTGGTTTATGGAATGTGTGTGTGGTCCAACATGTGAAAACATGCTAGCTAAAGCATGCATGAATAAGTCCTTCTCCTGAATGCCATGTTGATGTTGTTACAGGGTATGGCCTGTGTGGGGCGCACTAAGGAATGTACCATCGTCCCCTCCAACCATTACGGGCCTGTACCTGGGGTTCCCGTGGGAACAACATGGAAGTTCCGCGTTCAGGTGAGCCAATAGGAACAAGGTTTGGTACCATGCGACCATATGACCATACAGGTGGAGTGATACAGGTTAGGTGATTACTCACAAACTCGGAGAGAACAGAGAAAATTTTATATTTTCAAATCATGAAGATGTTGAATCTGAAAATATAGTTATTTTCAGTTAACTTTAGAGGTTCATAGTTTTCAAATCTGATATTCTGACACTAAGGATTTGTTTACATAGCCAGTATCACATCTATCACACCATAATTCCTCCCCTCTCTCTTTCTCATATCACCCATCCTGACTCTCACCCTCTCCTGTTCACGCCATCTCTCCTGTTCACTCCATCTCTCCTGTTCACTCCATCTCTCCTGTTCACTCCATCTCTCTAACTTCTCCCTTCCTGTGTTCCAAGGTGAGCGAGGCGGGAGTGCACAGGCCCCACGTGGGAGGTATCCACGGCCGCAGTAACGACGGCTCCTATTCGCTGGTGCTGGCTGGGGGCTTCGAAGATGAAGTGGTGGGTGTCTTTCTTTTTTGTTGTTGATGTCTGTTTTTTGTTGTTGATGTCCGTTGTTTGAGCTAAGCAATCTAGGAGCGTGGGAGCGTAGGAGAGAAGAGAGGTGGAGGGAGATCGCTGTCTTTCTCCCTATGTTTTTCCTGCTCTCGCTTCCTCTGTCTGGCAAGACCCTCTTTGATGCCCCATGCTTTTTGCTCTGGCCCTTTTAGCATGGTAGACACCGGAGGAGGGTCGACGGGGGGAGGATGGTAGTCTACCCATCTGTCTGGTTCTCACACAGCTGTAGTCTGTCTATCTATCTCTTTCGCCCCTCTCCTTCTCTCCCTCTAACGCGTTTGACTTTCTTCGAGGATGTTCACTGTACAGCATAGCTCTGGAGAGTGCATTAATGGCACTATGATGAATGTTTTCACATTAGCTAGGTTTCCATCCAATTGGCGACAGATTTTCATGTGGAAAAAAATCAGTGAGTGATGACGTAGTGCACACAAAATGTACTTTTTCCGCTTAGGTTTTCATGCACCAAATAAACATCGAAAGTTATATGTGTTTCCATTGCATTTTCAACTCTACCAATAGTTTTGTCACAGAAACTGTTGCGTTAAATAGCAAATGTGCCTACTCTGGTCTTGGCGCTCCGTAGCCAACATCTTGCAGATACAGTACAGGTAGGCTGTTCGGGTAAGCTAGGCTACATTTCCACCACCTTTTCTCGCAATTAATTTTAGACACAAATATCCTACCAAGTCATTTATAAAATTTGACCGAAACTTCCTGTCTCCATCACAGCTGTCATGATTTTAAAAAAAATACGGTATGACTTTACTCGCATTAAAAACTGTGGATGGAAACGTGGTTTATGACTTATTTGGAGGAGGGATTTTGATGATATTTTGATTCGAATTACATCTATGTTGATTTAGCTGTGCGCCTCGGGCTGTCATATAAGAGATTTCCACTTACTCAGCAAAGAATGACAAGGATAAGCTAGTATGTGCAGGGGCAGTATTTTTTAAGAGGTGTGTGTGTGTGTGTGTGTGTCTCCTTTTAACCCTCTGACCTCCACCATGACCCCTCAGGACAGGGGAGATGAGTTCACCTACACAGGCAGTGGAGGTCGCGACCTTTCAGGGAACAAGCGCATCGGGGAGCATTCCTTTGACCAGACCCTGACCCACTATAACAGGTACAGTAAACAAACAAACAAAGTACTGTACCACCTGACCTGTTTCTCTCCCTGACATTTCAAATAGATACCTTTTTTCAGTATCAGACCTTTTTTGGTCATCCCACACCAAAAACATCAACACACAATTATAACACAGATACATTATTTGACTGGTTTCGGAACATGCACTAGTTCTAGTCATTAACCCTTGACCTCTCAGGGCCCTGGCGCTGAACTGCGACGCCCCCATCAACGACAAGGACGGGGCGGAATCCAGGAACTGGCGTGCGGGGAAGCCGGTGAGGGTGGTGCGGAGCTCCAAAGGCCGACGCATCAGCAAGTACGCTCCGGAGGAGGGCAACCGCTACGATGGCATCTACAAGGTACACTAGCTAGGACACAAACCATATAATTATTAGAAAACACAAACTCCCCAAGACCACGGCAGTTTGACTGGTACATTCAATATGGCCGCCGGTTCACCCATAATGTAATGTTGACTTGAATGGGAATGTCCGTTCTAGTCACTCTACACAAACACCCTGATTAACTCAATGTCCATACTAGCACAGTACTTAGAATGCATGTCCTATACATGTCTTCATTCTAAGTAGTATGCTAGCTAGTTTGGATATTGGAACGGAGCCGCCTGGCTGCCTCTCAGGAACATAGACTGGACCCGGTCCTTTTGGACCCTGTATGCATATACTTAGTCTCTTTTAGTCCCTTGTGACAAAATAAAAAAATGAATTACAAATATAATACAAACAGTCAAAATAAATTGGGTGCAGATATCAGAGGGGCTGGTCCTCATTATGAGTCATGCCTTTTGAACACATCTTGATTTCCCCAGATAGACCAGGCCAGCACGGTAATCACAACCCACGTGGTTTCAGAGATGTTGCATCTCAAACAAGACAAGATGAGGAAATAAATGTAATTTTTTTAGATGAATCCCTGATTACCACAAATCGAATCACATTTTTTGTACTGTTCCTGTCTCACCATAAACTCCTATAAGTTACATTTTAGTCATTTAGCAGACGCTCTTATCCAGAGCGACTTACAGTTAGTGAGTGCATACATTTTCATAGTTAGACAGTATCAACATCAATGGGGAATCATGTGCTCATAGAATGATATAATTACTAGAACGGACATTCCCAAGTCTGTTCTGTGGATGGTCAGTCATTCTATTTCTGTGTGTCTCTCAGGTGGTGAAGTACTGGCCAGAGAAAGGGAAGTGTGGTTTCCTGGTGTGGAGGTACCTGCTGCGGAGGGATGATCTGGAGCCCGCTCCCTGGACACCTGAGGGCCTGGAGCGCATCCAGACACTGGGCCTGGCTGTGCAGGTGAGGGTTTACGGTGCTGTTTTATATGACATTATGACCGTATGAGAGGACGGGTGTTTGGTTATGACTGCTGTTTCAGTGGCGGTCTCTTTTATGTCTCAATTGAATGTATTAACTGAATGTAAAACCGACCAGCCTCTCCATTGTGTGTAGTTCTGTGTCCTTGGTTTGTTAAATTTGATATTGTCGTCTGTCCGACTTTCTCTGTGTGCTTCTACTACGGTATCCTCTTGGCTATCGTTGTGCATTATGAGTTGGTTATAATGCATTGTAATACTTACCGATGTTTTCATTTGCCTGTCTCTGTGCATCTACTCTACAGTATCCCCCTGGTCGCCATTTTGTTTTCATCTGTCTCTGTGCATCTACTCTACACTATTCCCCTAGTCGCCATTTTGTTTTCATCTGTCTCTGTGCATCTACTCTACAGGATCCTCCTGGTCGCCATTTTGTTTTCATCTGTCTCTGTGCATCTACTCTACAGTATCCCCCTGGTCGCCATTTTGTTTTCATCTGTCTCTGTGCATCTATTCTACAGTATCCCCCTGGTCGCCATTTTGTTTTCATCGGTCTCTGTGCATCTACTCTACAGTATCCCCCTGGTCGCCATTTTGTTTTCATTTGTCTCTCTTTGCCTCTACAGTATCCTCCAGGCTACGTGGAGGCCATGGCCAACAAGACCAAGAAGGAGGCTAACGCCCGGCCAGGGTCCACCAGGAGCAAGAAGCACCATGGACGAGGCCGGCCGCGGCTACAACCCCTGGAGAAGAAGGTGAAGAAGGGGGAGGAGGAGGAAGAGATGCCCATGGAGGTTACAGACCAGCCACAGAGCAACGGTAGTCAGAACACTCCCAAGGACAAGGAGACAGGTACCTGTTGAGACACAGCTAGGGATATAGGCCAGAGACAGAAGAGAGATGTGTTTTTACCTTTGTGTGTACAGTTTATATCTTGTGCACTGCTATGTACGCATGGGCGGAATTGCCGCTAGGGAAAGGGGGGACATTTCCAATAGATATAAAACTAGATATGCCAAGGCGTTTCGTGGGTGTTTTTAAAGGTGTCAAATAAAATGTTACCCATATTTGAATAGAAACGATATGTGTACATGCATCTGTAAACAATGTGTGTGTTGGTATGCGTCTCTCAGAGGTGTGTAAGGAGTCGGCGGAGCCCCGAGCCAAGCGTCAGAAGATGGAGGAGTCGTTCCAGCTGACAGAGCAGCAGCAAAGCCTCATAAAGGAAGACCAACCCAACAGAAAGAACTGGGACGAGGCCATGGGACACCTCAAGGAGGGGCCGGTACGTAAAGGTCACGATGCGACATGACATGGCACAACAAGGCACAAACAGCATCTAAACTAACACAACAGCAGCTCACAACTCCGTCACCTTAATGAACTATATACATCCAATATTACACCGACACACAGTTCTGATGTAAGACTAATATTACTGGAACAGTTATGATGTATGTGAAGCTGCGGTTTCCATGGTGATGTCTGTACCTGTACTTCCTGTCTCTTTGTCTTTAGAACTTCCTGAGGAAGGTGGAACAGACGTTCATGTGTGTCTGCTGCCAGGAGCTGGCCTACCAGCCCATCACCACCGTCTGTACACACAATGTGTGCAAGGTTGGTGTCCACAAGCACTGTGTGTGTGTGTGTGTCGGTTCAAGGTTTCACCTGAATCTGCTGTTTAAATGTAATGATTGTTGTCTGATTGTGGTTTCATGATTTCATACACATGAAGGTCAGGTTTAGAATAAGTAATGACTGTATGGCACTGTACAGTTAAGGAGTTGTGTTGTTCTTTGACCTCTGACTGACTGGCGTTCTCTCTGTCTGTTCCTGGTCCACCCCAGACCTGTCTCCAGCGGTCATTCCGTGCTGAGGTGTACACCTGCCCTGCCTGTCGCCACGACCTGGGGAAGGACTACGTCATGGTCCTAAACAAGACTCTACAGCTGCTGCTGGACCAGTTCTTCCCTGGCTACAGCAAGGGCCGATGAGGACAGACACCTGCACTCACACAAGCAGTTACACACAGACCCATGATGCATTCACACAAACATAGGCATACACACACTTATTCATACATTGGTACATAGTACACACACACACACACCCTCCATCTCCTAGGCAGCAGGGACTGACCCCACCTGTTGGACTTGTACTGTCCCCATTTACGTCACCAGCCTGAAGTCATCCAAGCCCCAGGAGAGCCTGGAGCACCATGCCCCTACACCCCCATTTGGTTCCCATCCCTGGGTAACAACAACCCCTAACCCCCCAATGAGTTCCCTCTCTCCCTAGCCTTCCACGTCCCCAGTCCCCAGAACTCATCAGTTCATCGCCATCTACCTGTCCATGTAAGGAACAGCCAGAGAGGATGCTAATGCTAACCATAGCCATGTAGAGAATAATGTATCTGATGCTAATGCTACTTAGCCTCCAATGGGAGGGTGCCTGAGGTCAGCAGCACCTACAGGGGTCAGGGATTACCACCCAGGAGAGGGGGTTGATGGGAAATGTAGTGTACAATGTTAAAGGTTATTTCTTTGTTACTGGTCCATTTGAAGTTTAGACACAAACTGATTCATTCTTTTAAAGGCCCAGTGCAGTCAAAAACGTGATTTTCCTGTTTTATATATATTTCCACACTGAGGTTGAAATAATACTGTGAAATTGTGAAACTTATGATAATGCCCTTTTAGTGTAAGAGCTGTTTGAAAAGAATGCCTGAAATTTCAGCCTGTTTTGGTTGAATGGAGTTTTGGCCTTCCATGGTGACATCACCATGTGGTAAATGAGTTAATAGACCAATAAGAGTTCCAAATCTCTCTGCCAATAACAGCAAATGTTTCGTTTTCCCTTCTGCACTCAGACCACTCCCAGACAGTCCTAGCAAAGTTCTTGCTTGAGAAATTGCCCTTTGCTAAGGAGCTATTTTTGATTATTTTAATTGAAAACGATCACAGTAAGGGATTTGGTTGTAGCCTTGTACGAACCACCCTGGTCTCGTTTCCCTACACAGATATCCAGGATGGTTTGTACGAGACTAGCTTAATTGTTACCCAGAAATGATTTGAATATTGAGATAAAAACAGCTGCATTGGACCTTTTTAAAGATGTATGCCTGTTCCTTTTCTCCTCTCAGTTCCTTTTCTCCTCTCAGTTCCTTGTCTGTCTGTTTTTTTTGTGGTGAAGTCCTTTTCTTTCAAATATTTCAGGATTTCTTTTTTTAAAGACATGCAAAATGCAAAATATTTTAAATAATGCTATGGTCTTTAAAGCAGCAAACTGTGATGTGTATTACTTCCTTCCTACCCACCGCTCAAATAGCTTATATACAAAACAGAAATGTTCTCCTGCATCGACTGGCAAGCTAATAGTGTCCTTCTTTGTGAGCTTCTCTTCGTCCCCCGCCCCTAGGGTTGCAAGATTCCGGTAACTTTCCGAAGTTCCCAGGTTTCTAGAAATCCTGGTTGAAAGATTCACGGAATCAGGGGGGAGTAAGCAGGAAATCAGGACACCTTCAATAGGGATTTCTGCAAAACCTTTGGGAAAGTTTTGCAACCCTACCTGCCCCCCAGTCTTGTACCCTACCGACCCCTACCGTGGACTACAGTACTAACAGTTCTTTAGACGTCAAGTGGACGCTTCGCTTCAGCATTAATGTTCTCTGTTTTTATTGTACTCGTTGAAAAGAAAATATGTTGAAAAGAAAAAAAGTGATGTCTATAATTTCCTATACTACTACAACGTATGCCATTTTTCTATCATTTTAGTTACCTATTCTATGTTAATCATTAGTTATTTTTGTGGCGATCTTTACCTGCTGCTGTGTCAGCCTGAATGAAGAGTTTCATTGCTTCATATTGTGATCTGAAATTTTATACATGGTATAATAATACTTGATATGTACCTAATTAAATATTTTGATTCCAGAAAACAACTTGCCTGTTCAGTTTCCTTCACATTAGAGGATAGTGGTCTTCTGCTTAGCCTGGTCCCAGTCCTGTTTTGTGCTGCAGACCAGTGTTTCCCAACTCCAGTCCTCGAGTACCCCCAACAGCACGAGTTGTTGTATCCCCGGACAAGCACACCTGATTCAACTGGTCTACTAATCATCAAGCCCTCAATGAGTTGAATCAGGTGAGTTTGTCTGGGGCTACAACAACAATGTGTTCTGTTGGGGGTACTGGAGGACTGGAGTTGGTAAACACTGCTGTAGACAACGACCATAGGTGTTGGCAAGCAGGTATCAACAGATCTGGGACCAGGCTTCCACTGGCCTCACCTGTAACATTGGTTTCAGTCTCAATATGGGCCTCAGTATGGGCCTTCCTGTTTTG
Organism: Coregonus clupeaformis; assembly: GCF_020615455.1. Classification (NCBI taxonomy): domain Eukaryota; kingdom Metazoa; phylum Chordata; class Actinopteri; order Salmoniformes; family Salmonidae; genus Coregonus; species Coregonus clupeaformis. Next base: position 20,520,396 of record NC_059200.1, on the reverse strand, counting down.
ATCTAAGACCCAAGCAAAAGGACAGTGGAAGGAGATCTGTCTATTTAGGTACGGTATGAAGAGGCTCGTCTCTCTATACATTACTTAAGTAATGTAGGAGTCAGAGAATGATTATGTATAGGGGGCCTCCTTTTACACCCAAATCAACTACCTACTGAGCTGCTAAGTAGAACCGGGTCTTGTACCTACTGAGCTGATTAGAGCTGGGTCCTGTACCTACTACCTACTGAGCTGATTAGTAGAGCCGGGTCCTGTACCTACTACCTTCTGAGCTGATTAGTAGAGCCGGGTCCTGTACCTACTACCTACTGAGCTGATTAGTAGAGCCGGGTCCTGTACCTACTACCTACTGAGCTGACTTTAGTAGAGCCGGGTCCTGTACCTACTACCTACTGAGCTGATTAGTAGAGCCGGGTCCTGTACCTACTACCTACTGAGCTGACTTTAGTAGAGCCGGGTGCTGTACCTACTACCTACTGAGCTGATTAGAAGAGCCGGGTGCTGTACCTACTGAGCTGATTAGTAGAGCCGGGTCCTGTACCTACTACCTACTGAGCTGAGCTGATTAGTAGAGCCGGGTGCTGTACCTACTACCTACTGAGCTGATTAGTAGAGCCGGGTCCTGTACCTACTACCTACTGAGCTGAGCTGATTAGTAGAGCCGGGTGCTGTACCTACTACCTACTGAGCTGATTAGTAGAGCCGGGTCCTGTACCTACTACCTACTGAGCTGATTAGTAGAGCCGGGTCCTGTACCTACTACCTACTGAGCTGATTAGTAGAGCCGGGTCCTGTACCTACTACCTACTGAGCTGATTAGTAGAGCCGGGTGCTGTACCTACTGAGCTGATTAGTAGAGCCGGGTCCTGTACCTACTGAGCTGATTAGTAGAGCCGGGTCCTGTACCTACTACCTACTGAGCTGATTAGTAGAGCCGGGTCCTGTACCTACTACCTACTGAGCTGATTAGTAGAGCCGGGTCCTGTACCTACTACCTACTGAGCTGATGAGTAGAGCCGGGTGCTGTACCTACTACCTACTGAGCTGATTAGTAGAGCCGGGTCCTGTACCTACTACCTACTGAGCTGATTAGTAGAGCCGGGTCCTGTACCTACTACCTACTGAGCTGATTAGTAGAGCCGGGTCCTGTACCTACTACCTACTGAGCTGATTAGTAGAGCCGGGTCCTGTACCTACTACCTACTGAGCTGATAAGAAGAGCCGGGTGCTGTACCTACTACCTACTGAGCTGATTAGTAGAGCCGGGTCCTGTACCTACTACCTACTGAGCTGATTAGTAGAGCCGGGTCCTGTACCTACTACCTACTGAGCTTATTAGTAGAGCCGGGTCCTGTACCTACTACGAGCTGATTAGTAGAGCCGGGTCCTGTACCTACTACCTACTGAGCTGATTAGTAGAGCCGGGTCCTGTACCTACTACCTACTGAGCTGATTAGTAGAGCCGGGTGCTGTACCTACTACCTACTGAGCTGATTAGTAGAGCCGGGTCCTGTACCTACTACCTACTGAGCTGATTAGTAGAGCCGGGTCCTGTACCTACTACCTACTGAGCTGATTAGTAGAGCCGGGTCCTGTACCTACTGAGCTGATTAGTAGAGCCGGGTCCTGTACCTACTACCTACTGAGCTGATTAGTAGAGCCGGGTCCTGTACCTACTACCTACTGAGCTGATTAGTAGAGCCGGGTCCTGTACCTACTACCTACTGAGCTGATTAGTAGAGCCGGGTGCTGTACCTACTGAGCTGATTAGTAGAGCCGGGTCCTGTACCTACTACCTACTGAGCTGATTAGTAGAGCCGGGTCCTGTACCTACTACCTACTGAGCTGATTAGTAGAGCCGGGTCCTGTACCTACTGAGCTGATTAGTAGAGCCGGGTCCTGTACCTACTACCTACTGAGCTGATTAGTAGAGCCGGGTCCTGTACCTACTACCTACTGAGCTGATTAGTAGAGCCGGGTCCTGTACCTACTGAGCTGATTAGTAGAGCCGGGTCCTGTACCTACTACCTACTGAGCTGATTAGTAGAGCCGGGTGCTGTACCTACTACCTACTGAGCTGATTAGTAGAGCTGGGTCCTGTACCTACTACCTACTGAGCTGATTAGTAGAGCCGGGTCCTGTACCTACTACCTACTGAGCTGATTAGTAGAGCCGGGTCCTGTACCTACTACCTACTGAGCTGATTAGTAGAGCCGGGTGCTGTACCTACTACCTACTGAGCTGATAAGAAGAGCCGGGTGCTGTGCCTACTACCTACTGAGCTGATTAGTAGAGCCGGGTGCTGTGCTATGGCCTGTAAATATTGCTGCGCTGATCTTGCATTCTGGAATGTGAGATGTGTGCTATGCCACTGCAACGTTTCTGTTATAAAACCAGGTAGAGAGAACCCCATAGAGATTAGAAGGCCACTGTCTGACTGACTTAAAGGCACTGCATTGTCAATCTGCTGTCTGCATTGGCCATGTGATATGGCCTCTGCAGAAGTCAGGGCATTCATACTTTTTGGGCTTCGCCGAGCTGTTGTGAAGGAAGTCGTCAAGGAAGTGAGTTTTTGTTTATACAGGACCTCCCGCCCCCACCTACAGTCAAACAATCATGTAAATGCGAAGCTATATAAAACATTTGAGAGGCGCCCGGCGATGCGGTACGGACCTCAATTTGGCCTCTGGAGGCTCCGCAATTGCGTCACACCATCCATACGGCGCATCCGACCACATTTCGGATCAAGCATAAATTGCAGCCAGGTTGTCTTTAGTGTAGAGAGGATTTAGTTCACCCCTGGATTCTGCATGTGAAACCAATGCCATACATACAAAATGGTACAGGTTATAACAGAACAGGGAATATCCTGGTGGTTGGCGTCATGAAGGATGGAGCGTTCCCTGATGGTGAGCAGCGTTTTATAACTGACCTATTTGGCTTACTCTGCAAACATTACTAGGACTGCAGTCCTATTCTCTACTCTTCTCCAGAAGTGTGCACAACTCCCACCCCATGCATTTAAATGCATTGGATTGGTGCAAGCATGGCTGGAGGGTGTTTACACCAGGGGTGTCAAACGTCCGGCCCGCGGGCCGGATCAGGCCCGCAAACGGGTTTAATCCGGCCCGCGAGATGATTTTGAAAAAAACAAAACAAAAAAAACAAAACAAAAATAAAAAATTGTAAAGTTTAAAAATGCGCTGCAATTTTTCAATAAAATAAACTGCTGTTCCAATTGCGTCCACTGGATGGCGCAATAGCAATTGTGTTAAGCAAGCAAACTGTTTATACCGGGGCAGAGCAAGTAGGTCAAGCACGTGCAGCCAATGAGCTACTTTGTTTTGCCCGCGATATTTATTACGGCTTCTACTTTTAACATTATGTGCTTTGGCACCCTCATTGCCCCAATATGTCTCTGTCAAAAAAGAGAAAAGTGGACGCAGAGTGTTCCAAGAAAAATGGTCATCCTATTTATTCACGGAATTGAATGGGAAGGCTGTATGTTTGGTGTGTTTAGAGCATGTTGCAGTGCTGAAAGAATATAACCTTCGTCGCCACTGTGAGTCTTCATGCCGACAAATATGACAACTTTCAAGGACAGCGGAGATGAGAGAAGGTGAATGAACTGTTGGCGGGTCTGAAGAAACAGCAGTCTGTGTTTACTCACAGCCGAGACATCAGTGACGCTGCAGTGAAAGCTAGCTACCTCATTGCTAATGAAATCGCAGTGGCTTCAAAACCATTTAGTGAGGGTGAATTTGTAAAAACATGCATGATGAAGGCAGCGGAGATTGTGTGCCCTGAAAAGCGGCAGGCTTTTGCAAATATCAGCCTGACAAGAAACACAGTTGCAGACAGGATTTCCGATCTTTCAGTGGATTTGGACAGCCAGTTGAAGCAAAAGTAAAGTCATTTATTGCGTTTTCGGTTGCAATTGATGAAAGCACGGACATTACAGATGTTGCACAACTGGCCATTTTCATCCGCGGAGTTGATGACACATTGACCGTCACCGAGGAGTTCGTGGAGTTGGTGCCGATGAGAGATACAAAGACAGCAGCTGATATTTTTACCGCACTCGTCGGCGCGCTGGACAGGGTCGGAGTGGACTGGTCCCGCGCTGTCAGCCTGGCTACAGATGGTGCGCCCTCAATGATCGGGAAAAAAGCAGGCGTTGTGACAAAGTTCAGAGAGAAAGTGCAATCTGCAAATGGAGGATGTGATTTTTTGACTTTTCACTGTATTTTGCACCAGGAGGCTTTGTGTTGCAAGTCATTAAAGATGGATAACGTCATGAAGGTGGTCATCCAAACTGTTAATTTCATCCGATCCAGAAGCCTGAATCACCGTCAGTTTGACAGCCTTCTCAGAGAGAAAGACCACATCTATGGGCTGCCATACCACACTGAGGTAAGATGGTTAAACCGAGGTGCTGTGCTGAGGCGTTTCTTTGATTTACGAGAAGAAATTGAACAGTTCATGGAAGAAAAGGGCAAACCAGTGTTAGAATTTCATTCCGCAGAATGGATGCAGGACCTTGCATTTGTGGTGGATGTTACAGAGCACCTGAATAACTTGAACAAACAGCTGCAAGGGCGCAACAAAGTTGTCACGCAGTATTATGACAGCATACGTTCTTTCAAGTTGAAGCTGTCATTGTGGGAGACGCAACTTGCCGGTGGTGATGCAGCTCACTTCCCCTGTCTGAAAAATGTGTGCGCGACCCAACATGTGGCAGACATGAAGCGGTTCAAAGATAAAATAACGGGACTGTTACGGGAGTTTGAGCAACGCTTTCAGATTTATGTTTATATGTTTTTATGTTGATGTGCTATTGTTTTTAATTGATTTTATTTGTATATTTAACCTATTCTTGACTCTGTGGTTCGTGCACTTGTTTGGGGAACAGGATTTCATTATTTCTACATTTCTGCCTGAGAAATGACACCCTGATCTAGTTCTGTGATAAACTTATGTGAATCACTGAGGCATTGTGTGTTTGTGTGTTCTTTGTCCTCAGAACTTTCAAATAACTTGGTGTTTTATGATTAATAGTGATGTTGTGCTTTTGGACACTGTCCTCAGGCTCCAGCTTTATGTTTATATGTTGATGTGCTATTGTTTTTAATTGATTTTATTTGTATATTTAACCTATTCTTGACTCTGTGGTTCTTGCACTTGTTTGGGGAACAGGATTTCATTATTTTTATCTACATTTCTGCCTGAGAAATGACACCCTGATATACTTCTGTGATCTGTAAACATTCTTTAATCACTGAGGCATTGTGTGTTGTGTGTCTTTTTCTTTAGAATTTTCAAATAAACTTGACGTGTTTTATGATTAATAGTGATGTTGTGCTTGTACTATTTTGGACACACTGTCCTCAGGCTCCAGCTTTATGTTGATCGTATTAAAACAAAGAAAACAATCTGAAGTTGTTGTTTTTAAGTTATATATACCATGATTTTTCCGGTCCGGCCCACTTGGGAATAGATTTTCCTCCATGTGGCCCCTGAGCTAAAATGAGTTTGACACCCCTGTTCTACACCATGTTCCTCACACCAGTCCATTGCTTTTAAATCCACGAAGGGGAGTGTACGAGTGCAAAGGGTAGAAAAGCGGTGTGCAGGCAGCCGTAGAATCCAGAACGCACCCATGAATTCAATCAATTGAAGATCAGGGAAACTAGCATTGCTAGTTCTCGCAATGTTCACACGTAACGTATCTGAGCTGAACACTGTTTATTCTGTCACAACTCCACAATCTGTTCCTACTGTATCATGGCTTTGCAGAAATACTGACGCGTCAGTAACTAGTGTACCCTCGTGGTAAATGTCTAAAACAAGAACCAGTGCATCCTTGCCCTGAGACACAGCTACAGACTGGCTGCCACAGCCGTCTTCAACCGCGCTCCATGCAAACAGGCCACATACGGTGTCATGATGAGATTGGCATTTCTTACTTTTATTGTCACAGAAGCACAATAGGTACCACTATGCAAGGTGAACACCAAACTTATAAACCATTTTGAAAAACAAAACAAAAAGTTAAAAGGAATGCAAGTCCAAATATCCCATAAGACATCACAACAAATTTATCCAAAAACAATGCTACAATAATGGTCAGGTATACACGAGACAGAAAAGCAAAAGCTCTTTGGATTTTTCTTCTTCCTCTTTTTTAGCTTTGTACCAACTCACCCATCATATTACTTGATATTTATCGCAAATGCAGCCAAACCAGTCACACAAAACAGCATTCACCTGTGCTCTCCAACACACACTGCTAGTCTAAAGAGCTATCCAGCCATGAAGTACCAATATTGGGGCGGTTTTTGCTTAAAATAAACGTTTACACACATTGTTACAACATTTTCAGAGGATTGAGTGCTTTTATATCAAACTTATTCTATCAAAACAATTGTCAGATTAAAGGTGGGGTTGACATTGTAAAAAAAAAAAAAAAAAACGCAGCCAAAGAAATAAAAGCTTATATTGAATATAGCCAATTAAATGAAAGCTTATGCTTTTATTTCAATGGCTATATAAGGTATATCTTAGCCAATCAAATTAAAAGTTGGGAGTACCCAAGCGTAAACCTGATGACCTGTTTTTGTACATTCAGAAATAACGACAAATCCATATTTCTAGGAACAAAAAATAGCAACAATAGACAATTGATTGATGATAGTTATGAGAATTGCAATATGCTCAAAGTCCTTAAAAACATGGTTCCCTCTGACATGTTGGAACAAAATACCAATGAAACCTAAATGAAGAATTTAACAAAGGGATAAAAGATAGAGATAAATATCAGCCAAGCTGTGAAACTGGGGGATACATATCTAAACTAATCATCCGCTTCCTTTGACACAAAAGCATGGAAGGCTGTAAGCACTTGGGTCGGGTGGTGGATTGGCTGGGGTACAGGAGGGTAGGAGGTTGGGTAGGGGGCAGGGGTTAGCCTGGATCCAAACTGAAATTGCTCCCTTTCACAACTGCTTCCCTTTACAATTGTGGTCATCACAGTCTGGCTTTCAGACTTGAGTCTGGCTGAACCATCTCTTCATTGAAACTGTTAGTGAGACAACAGTGAAAACAGCACAGTTTTCATTATTTGGGATACAGGCTAGGCAGGGCTCAGAGGGCTCTTCCAGAAAGCAGGCTCAATGTGTTACTTAGACAACTAACTGTCATAACTAAACGTTCTGAATTCATTTAATCTTTCCTAGAAATATAGACTTTGTATGACTGACTTGACAACCAACAAACCCATATTGAAGTTAAGCTTTTCTAAAATTAGCTGGCTAAATTGATGATGTTGCTTCCTGGAACGCCCCACAGGGGTCAGAGCTAATCCTCGTCGGAGGAAGAGTCCCTGTCGAAGTTGTAGGCCATGAAGAAAACGTCAGGTCGAGGTGGGACAACGGCATGGCCCGGTTTCACTATCTCAAAGCCCAGAAAGCTGAATGTGCGCACAAGTTTAGCTGTGGAGAGAAACACGTATTATAAATAACATCAAAACAATATGACCTTTGTCAATATAGTTGTTGGACTTCCTTGACTTATTCCTTTTAGTTCCTAGTGAGCAAACGATCCCCCAAACAGTGATTGGACAAAAATCGGCAGTTGGGATGTGCTTCTCTATTGAAAGTGTGGGTTTGGTGTATGAATATGTTTTTAAAATAGGGCTGTTATACGTACCACGATCATCTCTGTTCTTGTAAAAGCAGACGAACACGCGGGCAACTTTAAGATGTTCTTCCGCATACCCCAAAAGAGCCGCAAAACTGTCGAGAGAGGTTTACTTGGATGACATGAGATTAAACACCATTTGTAAGATTTGCACCACCCCACCCTGACCTCTCCCTCAGTCACACACACAGTCCTCTCCTCGGGGAGCGAGTCCAAAGGTATCAATGTTTCCGTTAGCCGGTAATAGCCGGATAAATAAAATTGACACCAGCCAATTGTCCAGGAGAAGAAGAAGAAATCCCATTGTGAAATAATGTTTTTTAGCCTCTTCATTGATGGAAATACCAGTCCATGGAAATACATTTGACTGGTCATACTTATCCGTCTATAGGTTCATTTGCAGAATTTAGTGGAATTAAACTGTCCCCAAATTAATACAGTTGGTTCAGAGTTCGTTTTGATATTTCAACCTGCGTGTCCTGATCGAGTCTGGTGTGTGCTCAACATGAAATCAAAATCAACAAATGAAAATCAACGTGCGCGAGCGGTGTGGTCAGCATGTTATTCTGCAAAGTGCACATCAGAATTTGGTAAGAAGGACCACATATCGTTGCATCCTCGACTTGCATGCTCTGTTCTTTCATGTTCTGTTAATATTAATTGCCATAATCTAAATGAGATTTCTGTCATTCTGAGCACCGTGGGTGGACGCCAATGCATATGGGCCCGGTAAATTTCTCAAATGTCCAGTAAATTAAAATGTTGCCGATCAAATTTCCAGGGTCACATTTTCCTAAAAGAAACCCTGATAGGCATCTCCACATACAGAGCGCCTCCCCCTCCCCACCACGCTCTCTGTCCTCACCTTTCTTTGCTGCCCTCAGGGAGGGGGTCTATGGGTATCTCCACATAGAGAGCATTCCTGCTCAGCACCGCATCCCAGTGGATCACCTTGGAAACGGTGAGGCGGCTCTGGAAGTGGAGTATCCCGGGGCGACCGTTCCCCGCCGGCTCCTCTGTCACCGTCAAGTCCTGGAAAAACAATATGGAAGGAAAGAGGGAACGTTAATGATTAAAAACAACTCCTTGGACAACTTAATGGTTGTGTTCACTAGAGCACACTGTTTCAATAGAAAGGCAATATCTGTGTTGTTATCGGACAAGTTCAGGCAGTACCTCACTATATGCAAAGTTTTTTTTTACTGGGTGGGTCACCATTGAAACCAGGGTTTCATTTGCAAGGGAGCCCTGTGAACATCAACATACAATATATAATAAATAAATAAACACAAGATTAATCAAAACAAACACATCACCTCCCTTAAACTCAATCTAAACTGTCCAATGGAGACCAGCAAGTCTAATTTCAAGGTGGCCTGAAGGAACCAGCCAGTCCAGAGAGTGGTTCTGAAAATTACTCCAGTATTAACTGGAGATCCAGCAATTTTCAGAACTGCTCTCTGGACTGGCTGGTTCTGAAGGTCCCGCGGGTCTCCACTGACCTGGGGGGAAATTATTTTAGCTTTTATGCCCCCAGCTCATGGAATAGCCTTCCAAGAAGGGCTTGGTAGAGTTTGCGGTCAAACAAATAATTACTAATGAATCATAGTCAGTAGAGGGTGACGGGACCTGTCCTATGCAGTACAGTACCAGCATGCAACTGTCGTTTGTACTCTGTCGGTCAGCCTGCACACTGCCATAGGACATGGTAGTATAGTAGGACTCCATAGCGGAGAGAGAGTGAGCCTGCATGTCTTTGTGTTGTGTTGTACAGCCGCTTCTATTACTGTACACAGATAGCTAACAGAACCATAATAGGATGTGGCATCACCATGAAAACAAGAGTTCCTCTCTCATTCCTTCCTGAAATGTCAAGTTTGTTTTGAACGCCGAGTGAACAACAATGACCTGCGTGTAGTTGTTGCCTGCTTTGTTTTGTATTGGTGTTCTTGTATGTGTTCCAAAATGGCACCCTATTCCTTATATAGGGCTCTGGTCAAAAGTAGTGCACTATAAACCCTTCCAAAAAAGACTGCAGTCAGAGTAGAGTATAACTGCAGTACACGGCAGTATAACTGAAGTATTCTGCAAATACTGCATTCAAAATAACAGTTATTTTTACAGCAGTAGTGTCAACTCCTGTGTTAGTTGACCCCATAATGAAAGCTAAGCACCAGATTACAGGATATGTAACAATGAAACCTGGAGAATAGAAGTGTTAACAAAACACAGAGAAGTGAAATTAGCAGCTGTTTAGTCCCCCCCCCCCCCCACCCCACGAATAGATTTCACAATATCAAGTCTCCAGTGACCAAGTAGCCTATTCACTTCCATCAGAACATAGTATGACAAACACATACTAGCTATAGCCCTGTGTACGTCATTCAGAGTACGATGTATGAGACTACAAACGTAGGGCGGCAGGTAGCCTAGCAGGTAAGAGCGTTGGGCCAGTAACCGAAAGGGCGCTGGTTCGAATCCCTGAGCCGACTAGGTGGGGGGAAATCTGTCGATGTGCCCTTGAGAAAGGCATGTAACCCTAATTGCTCCTGTAAGTTGCTCTGGATAAGAGCGTCTGCTAAATTACTAAAATATAAGTTGTAATAAGATCGTTCCTTTATAGATGTGTATACGATCATATTTGGGAGTAGAAAACGTTATTATCCACAAGGGGAAATTGGTTTTGCAACTGAAAATATATCTTCATTATCTTCAATAATATCTCTTTGTAGTATGTGACGAGTGTGCTTGATGCCGTGGTGCACTATGTAAGCATTGCATTTAACAAGCAGGTAGTGTATGTGAGGGTTGATGTACTCACGGAGTGGAGCGGCCGAGCTGAAGAAGCGTGATCCCGTTGACCATTACCTCGCCCACCTGGGATCTTCAGGGGTGGGAGAGGAGCATCAGGAACACCACAGAGGCCCCGGACCACAGGAACTACTACAATGCAGGGACAGGCTGGCCACACACACAGAGAGAGAGAGAGAAGAGAGAGAGGTTAGGACCACAGGTACCACTTCAATGCAGGAACAGGCTAGAAAGGAAGAGGGAGAAACAGAGGTTCATTCACGCTAACATTTGCATTTCATTGCCACCGGTTCTCCATTGCATCTCAAAATGTATTTCTATACTCAAAGGAAGCAGAGCCTAGACACCCAACAGAAACACATTGACGTCTGTTCCTAGGCAACAACACAGCATAGGGGGTGGGGCTGGTTTTGATCACGTTCTCATTATTACTACACATCCTATGTAAGATGCACTGCCGTTGGGTTTTCTTTATTGTCCCCCACGATGAAAATGGGTGATGGGACTGTGGATCAGTCTCCGTCCATCCGCTAGTCACACGTGATATCTCAGACAGCACTGGCTCGATTTTGACGAAATTTGGGTGAATGACGAGTCTTGCCATAGAGATCCGGCATTTACAAAATTACACTGATTGGCCCAAGGTGGGCGCTATAGTAATTAACTGACATTTGTGAGTCGCACCAGAGAGGAGGAAGAGAAGCGAGAGGGATAACTGAGCCCAAAACCTGTCTTCTCCAGCAGGTGGCGTTATTTCTTTGGATTAGCTAAAAAGGTACCCAGGCTAACTGACTCCCATTTTTGAAGACATTTATTGTTTGAGCGGCCACTTGAGTATCTGGTCAATATAATGGATAATATGTGGTCACACGATAACTAAAATGTGTTAGTCACACGCAATTGGCCCAAGGGGGCGGGTGCTGCATCATTCGTGGGGGACGGCATGTTTCCTCTTACCTTGTTATAAACTGCCAAAGTGCTCCATTCTGCCATGTGTATTTGTGTAAATAAAACCTTTGCCTATGTATGGTTGGAATAGTGATGTGGTTTAAAACCGTTTCAATGCAACAATAGGACTTCCAAATCTCAGATACTGTTACATGAATCTTACACTAAAATAAATAAACTTGGCAACACAAATGTAACAGGCTGGCTACTGGCTGACTAGCTAACAGGACAGGAGTGAATTAGTAGGACAGGCTAAGGGGCAGCCAGGGATGCTGGAGTGGGTGTCTAAAAACAATGAGTGCGCTAAAAAGCTTACAGGCTCACAGCAGTGAGATGGACCAGTAAAGTGGAAGCAAAATACAGCTTTTGTGTGATTCTAAACCTCCCATCAAAAGCGGTACTATATTTTTTTGTATGCGATATAGCATCAGCTCTTCCTTCATAATTGTGATTAGATTTGGGGCATTATTAAGCACATCATATCATGCCACAGAAGGCCCAGATCTCCTGTTTAAGCGGAACGTATTAATCCATGGCAAAACAAGATCAACAAACATATCCTTCATCATATGTCAGTAAACGTTAATTAATTGGTCAACGCCACAGGGGGTTGCATAATCCCCTTCAGGGAACATCTGAGGAGGCTGCATTGAATCACGACAGGAAGGCACCACAATGAGGAAAAACGTGCAATCCAAACTGCGTATCTGCCTGATGACCTATGATCAAAACTGTATGACCCTAAAACCTGATAATGATCGCTAGAAGTCAAAAATATAAGTAGACTACCACATGGAATAATGAATTCATCCCATGTAGATATTTAACTGTTTAATTTATTCATAGGGGTTGGTAGCCAGCAGATCCGGCCCGCTTGCTTACAGCTGCACTAGTCAGGCAAGTCTCCTGTTTGGAAAACACCACGGAGCCGGAACAAGATATGGCTCGGAAAAAGTACCTCAATCCAGAGATGAGAAATGCGTTGTAATCCGAATTTTCCCATTAACCAAACTGTTACACTGAGAAGATTGAATGGAAAACTGTCACAGCAGCCATTTTGGAATGGCAGCGTAAGCCAATCAGCTCTGTTGTTCAATGCGACATGCCATTCCATAATGTCTGCTGTGGTTACTACTATCTAGCACGAGGTCAAAAGCATTCAATCTTCTCAGTGTAACAGTTGGGATAATGGGACAATTCGCAGTACAACGCAGCAGGTAGCTTAGTGGTTAAGGGCGTTGTGCCAGTAGCCGAAAGGTCGCTGGTTCTAATCCCCAAACCGACTAGGTGAAAAATCTGTCGATGTGCCCTTGAGCAAGGCACTTAACCCTATTTGCTCCTGTAAGTTGCTCTGGATAAGAGCGTCTGCTAAATGACTAAAATGTAAATGTTAATTTCTCATCCCTGGATTGAGGTAGGTTTTCTGAGGCATACACTACATGGCAAAATGTGGACACCTGCTCATTGAACATCTCATTCCAAAATCATGGGCATTAATATGGAGTTGGTCCCCCCTTTGCTGCTATAACAGCCTCCACTCTTCTGGGAAGGCTTTCCACTAGATGTTGGAACACTGCTGTGGGGACTTGCTTCCATTCAGCCACAAGAGCATTAGTGAGGTCTGGCACTGATGTTGGGCGATTAGGCCTGGCTCGCAGTCAGCGTTTCAATTCATCCCAAAGGTGTTCGATGGGGTCGAGGTCAGGGCTCTGTGCAGGCCAGTCAAGTTCTTCCACACCGATTTCTGAACAGACCTTGCTTTCTGCATGGGGGCATTGTCATGCTGAAACAGGAAAGGGCCTTCCCCAAACGGTTGTCACAAAGTTAGAAGCACAGAATCGTCTAGAATGTCATTATATGCTGCAGCGTTAAGATTATCCTTCACTGGAACTAAGGGGCATAGCCCAAACCATGAAAAACAGCCCCAGATCATTTTTCCTCCACCAAACTTTACAGTTAGCACTATGCATTGGGGCAGGTAGCGTTCTCCTGGCATCCGCCAAACCCAGATTCGTTCGTCGGACTGCCAGATGGTGAAGCGTGATTCATCACTCCAGAGAACGCGTTTCCACCCCTTCAGCTGACGCTTAGCATTGCGCATGGTGATCTTAGGCTTGTGTGCAGCTGCTCGGCCTTGGAAACCCATTACATTAAGCTCCCGACTAACAGTTATTGTGCTAACGTTGCTCCCAGAGGCAGTTTGGACCTCGATAGTGAGTGTTGCAAACGAGGACAGACTAAATTTACATGATACGTGCTTCCGTGGTCCCGTTCTGTGAGCTTGTGTGGCCTACCACTTTGCGGCTGAGCCGTTGTCGCGCCTATAAGTTTCCACTTCACCATAACAGCACTTACAGTTGACCGGGACAGCTCTAGCAGGGCAGAAATGTGACAAACTGAAAGTCACTGATATCTTCAGTAAGGCCATTCTAGTGCCAATGTTTGTCTATGGAGATTGCATGGCTGTGTGCTCGATTTTATACACCTGTCATCAACAGGTGTGGCTGAAATAGCCGAATCCACTAATTTGAAGGGGTGTCCACATACTTTTGTATATATAGTGTATCTCTCGGGTGCTCCTTGGTGTCAATCTAAACCGGAAGCCTGTCAGACCCTAGTCTAAATGTAAGCAAGTGGGTCGGATCTTCTCACTAACTCAACAATACTGGGACATTATGATGCCAAATTACAACAATGATGGGTGTATCATTTTGAGGGAAGAATAGTATAATGGTGTAATGTTACAATGGAAACGTAAAAGCGTTTGTGACGTCAAGATGGAGAAACGACTATTGTTGCATCACTGAGGCCTTATTATTAAATAATCAATTGTGATGTGGTTAAATTTTTTACATTTACATTTTAGTCATTTAGCAGACGCTCTTATCCAGAGCGACTTAGTGAGTGCATTCATATTTATTTCTTCATACTGGCCCCCCGTGGGAATCGAACCCACAACCATGGTGTTGCAAACGCCATGCTCTACCAACTGAGCTACATCCCTTAGAGACAAACATAACAATCATGGATGCAGATTCCCTCATTACAATGGAAAGGGAACAAATGCATTTTTTCTGTTTTTGAAGTTCAACCGTGAAACGACGAGCCATTCTAATGGGTTTCACTTTGGGCCTTTTAACTCGTTCACCAGCCAACTAGCTACCTGACAATGCTAATGCTATAGCTACTATATGTGTTCAGGTGGAAAGATAGCTAGGTACTATACCAACGTCAACAATCTAACGTTAACTAATCTTATCTAGCTACAAACGAGGTGTCATTGGCAATCATTGAGACATAGAAAACCCTAACCATTTATTTCTGCTGTGTGTAAAGTGATGATAAAGTTATAGCGTCTCCCTCAAATATATTGATAACGTAACTAACCGTTAGCCTCTGTTAGATAAGTGACGTAGCTAAATTAGTTTAGCACAATACTAAAGGAAGATGACTAACCTGAAACAATTTAATTATTCTTTCCAAATTAATTCTGGATATTTTTCATAGATTACTTAGATAACCAGTTGTGGACTATGTGGGTATTTTATGACATAGTAAATTAAATCCCAGTTTATATTCGCAGCTACTTCCTCGTCACTGAAAAAAATGGTTAGCTACCATCCCCCACTTGACTTTGCTGTTTTCTCAGTCTCCACTTACTTGCCAATCATGTCACAAATACTATTACTTAAATCCGCCATGGTAGTATAGCACTGTGGTTTTCCTTCTTTCTCGCGAGCAAAGCAATGACTGTTTAAGATCCGCTGGAGGTTGGATTTTACCATCCGGCCTCGGGTAGAGACACGACGGGCTTCTGACTGCTCACTGCAATGGTCGGCTGAGGAATAAAGCCCGATCGGTGCTGAACTCAAGCTAAATGAGCCTGGAGCTACGTAGGGGGAAACAAGCGATACGTAGCTAGCTAGCCTGGGGTGAAGATAGCTACGTGGGGCGTCTTCTGTGCAAGTGGAAAAGTACCAAGGCTAGCGAACTAACAACAAAGACCGACCGACAGACAGACAATAGGGCTGATAGTTGTGACCAATGTAAGAAAAGTTGAAATCTGAAGCCCCTATGCAACATTATAATGCAAGTTTAAATTGAAATGTACCGAATTGAATAAAGGAACACAGTGGGAATTAAATGGGTGAATTAATCTAGGCCTTATTCATGTTATTGTCCATTTAAACTTTAGTACAGTACATATGTGTAGGTTTGACATTTTTTAATCTAGCCTTCCCTACAATATAAAATACCACTTTCACTTTGCCAGTGATTTAAAGTACTTAAGTAAAAATACTTTAAAGTACTACTTAAGTAGTTTTTTCGGGTATCAGTAATTTACTTTACTATTTATCTTTTTGACAACTTTTACGTCACTACATTCCTAAAGAAAATAATGTACTTTTTACTCATACATTTTCCCTGACACCCAAAAGTACTTAGCAGGACAAGAAAATTGTCCAATTCACGCACTTATCAAGAGAACATCCCTGGTCATCCCTACTGCCCCTGATCTGGCGGACTCACTAAACAC
The DNA here is from genome assembly GCF_020615455.1 of Coregonus clupeaformis. Taxonomy (NCBI): domain Eukaryota; kingdom Metazoa; phylum Chordata; class Actinopteri; order Salmoniformes; family Salmonidae; genus Coregonus; species Coregonus clupeaformis. The sequence continues at coordinate 20,504,402 of NC_059200.1, read as the reverse complement.
AAATGCTTCGTTTGTGAATTATGTCTGAGTGATGGAGTGTGCCCCTGGCTATCTATAAATAAATAAAAAACAAGAATAGTGCCATCTGGTTTTCTTAAAATAAGGAATTTGAAATGATTTATACTTTTACTTTTGATACTTAAGTATGTTTTAGCAATTACATTTACTTTTGATACTTAAGTATATTTAAAACCAAATACTTTTAGACTTTTACTCTAGTAGTATTTTACTGGGTGACTCACTTTTACTTGAGTAATTTTCTATCAAGGTATCTTTATTTTTACTCAAGTATGACAAATTGGGTACTTTTTCCACCACTTCATTTTGCCATAAAAACATTTCTCCATGAACCCAACAGTGGACTGGAGAGACTGCAATAGGCTAGAGGCACATTCTCGGCAAGCAGGTTAATCTTTTTGGGATGAGGATATAGCCTTGGCTTGTTTACCTGGCTATAAATCTCTCTCTCTCGCTCCTCTCTCTCTCTCTGTCTGTCTGTCTGATAAGCTTTAGCTTTAAGGAGTAGCTATTTATCTTGAATGCTATTACCAGGGACAAAGTAAGGTGATGTCCCAAATGGCACCCCATTTCCTATTCACTAGGTGCCATTTGGATTGGAATGTAGCACAAGTCTGTGTTTGAGTTGACCCCAGTGACCTTTTACCTTGGAGTTCAACATAACTTTCATACATAACTCAGTTGAATGGTGACAAAGCAACTGTCTGGACCTTATACCAGTTGCCACAACCATTCTGGACTCTGCCATTATGATGTATGGTACCGGTAGACAGTCTCATATTGGAATGTGAAGCCTATTGAGAGAAATACAGCAACATGAATTCATCCGTTAGGCTGATTCGTTTCCTTGAATTGTCTATAGCCCCCCCCCCAATTCAAAATGCCAGACTATACAAACTGAACCTCGGCAAGACGGAGCTGCTCTTCCTCCCGGGGAAGGACTGCCCGCTCCATGATCTCGCCATTACGGTTGACAACTCCATTGTGTCCTCCTCCCAGAGTGCAAAGAACCTTGGCGTGACCCTGGACATTACCCTGTCGTTCTCCGCTAACATCAAAGCGGTGACCCGATTCTGCAGGTTCATGCTCTACAACATTCGCAGAGCACGACCCTACTTTACACAGAAAGCGGCACAGGTCCTAATCCAGGCACTTGTCATCTCCCGTCTGGATTACTGCAACACGCTGTTGTCTGGGCTCCCTGCCTGTGCCATTAAACCCCTACAACTCATCCAGAATGCCGCAGCCCGTCTGGTGTTCAACCTTCCCAAGTTCTCTCATGTCACCCCGCTCCTCCGCACACTCCACTGGCTTACAGTTGAGGCTCGTATCTACTACAAGACCATGGTGCTTGCCTACGGAGCTGTGAGGGGAACGGCACGTCCTTACCTTCAGGCTCTGATCAGACCCTACACCCAAACGAGGGCACTACGTTCATCCACCTCTGGCCTGCTAGCTCCCCTACCTCTATGGAAGCACAGTTCCCGCTCAGCCCAGTCAAAGCTATTTGCTGCTCTGGCACCCCAATGGTGGAACAAGCTCCCCCACGACGCCAGGACAGCGGAGTCACTGACCACCTTCCGGAGACACTTGAAGCCCTACCTCTTTAAGGAATACCTGGAATAGTATAAAAGTAATCCTTCTTCCCCCACCCACCATAAAAATAATAAATAAAAAACAAGTGGTTGTCCTACTTGCTATCATAAGTTGAATGCACCAATTTGTAAGTCGCTCTGGATAAGAGCGTCTGCTAAATGATGTAAATGTAAATGTATTATCATTATAGTCTGGCATGAACTGGATTGTGTCCCAAATGGCACCCAATTCCCTATATAGTGCAATCCTTTTGACCAGAGCCCTATGAATAGTGTACACTTGTGTAAAAATGTATGCACACATGACTGTAAGTCGCTTTGGATAAAAGCGTCTGCTAAATGGCATATTATTATATTATTATTATTAACTGCTGAAGGGCCTACATGTAATACGTCCCTTTGACCACTAGGTGTCATCCTTGCATAACAAACACCTGTAACAGGTTTGATGTGTTCTGGCTACATTAATTTTTTACATTTACATTTTTAGTCATTTAGCAGACGCTCTTATCCAGAACGACTTACAGTTAGTGAGTGCATACTTTCTTTCTTCTTTTTTTTTTCATACTGGCCCCCCGTGGGAAACGAACCCACAACCCTGGTGTTGCAAACGCCATGCTCTACCAACTGAGCTACATCCCTGCCGGCCATTCCCTCCCCTACCCTGGATAACGCTGGGCCAATTGTGCGACATTTTCATGTCAGTTATGTTCTATGAAGCCATTTGTTTTGTATTTGAGCAATGGATTACATTGTCACTCACAACCAGCCCTAATTGGATCCCCTACAGACATCTCAGAGGCTGGCTGATGTGGTAAACCACTGTCTCTCCATCTCAGTGTGGCTTCGCTTATTGTCAAAATAGACTCAGTGGTGCAGAGGGCTAGTACAGGCTTGTTTTGGTTTTCACCTGTGTAACCACTCCAAAAATCCCTCTGTACTGCAGTCAAACATTTCCCATAGTTTAAGGTATTTCACTTACTGAGAAGGAATCATATAATATAATATGCCATTTAGCAGACGCTTTTATCCAAAGCGACTTACAGTCATGTGTGCATACATTTTTACGTATGGGTGGTCCCGGGGATCGAACCCACTACCCTGGCATTACAAGCGCCATGCTCTACCAATTGAGCTACATGATTAAGTACATTGAAGATTGGGTCTGGGACATTCTACTTTGGCATAGGTATGTTCGTCAGTGTAGATACAACATGGTCTGATCTGTTAATTATACATTCAGACCTCAGGACATCTCATGGAGAAATTGAAGTGAATTGAATCATAACAGAGGGTTGGTTTGTGGTAATGTTAATCTACACATCAATCTAATCATGTAAATCTCTTTGATGTCAGTTCCTCATTTCAGTTCTTCCTTTGTCCTTCTAGTTAATGGAATGTTTAAAGATAACTATTCTGTAGAACTCTGGTATTTGCTGTGGAATGAGCCTCATGACCTCATGACCTGTGCTCATTGGAGAAACAAAAGAAGAGAGGCGCATTCAGTGTAGCCGTTGTCACTGGGGGTTGTCTGGGGTACTGAACTCAACTGAGCAACGCACGCACACACAACCCCCCTCCAACAGGATTGTCTGTGGTACTCTACCGAGTTCCTGCTCCCCCAGAAATGTAATTCCATTGGTCAGTGCTCCATAGCAACACATTCCACCTATGACAAAGGAGTTCTGTGTTTTTGAGAGAGTGATATGAAGCAGAAAGCAACACCGGAGGATTGAAGGGCACACGCATGCACGGTGTGTGTGCGCATGTACTGTATGTGCCGAGACCCAAAACCTCCAGACGAATGTTCATCCCACGTCTGCTTCAAGTTCCTGTGTCCAAATCACTAAGGACTTAATGGTCCACACACACGCAAACAGTCGGGAAGAAGGCATGACAGCGCCTCTTCCCCCTCAGGAGGTTAAAAAGATTTGGCATATGCCCTCAGATCCTCAATTAATTCTACAGCTGGACAATTGAGAGCATCTTGACTGGCTGCATCACTGCTTGGTATGGCAATAGCACCGCCCTCGATTGCATGGCGCTACAGAGGGTGGTGCGGTCAGCCCAGGTCATCACTGGGGCTGAGCTCCCTGCCATCCAGGACCTCTATATCAGGCGGTGTGAAAGGAAGGCCTGGAAAAATCATTTAAGACTCCAGCCACCCAAGCCATAGACTGTCCTCTCTGCTGCCGCACTGCAAGCAATACCAGTGCATCAAGTCTGACACCAACAGGCTCCTGAACAGCTTCTATCCCCAAGCCATAAGACAAAATGGCTACACAGACTATCTGCATTGACCCTTCTATTTTATTTTTGTACTGTCTCTATGCACATTCTACACACACACACACACACACTCATACTGACTCTACACACACCCACCCACACAATCATCATATACGCTGCTGCTGCTACTCTGTTTATCATATATCCTGATGCCTAGTCACCTTACAACCTATACATATCTAACCCTACCGCTCCAGTATCCCTGCACATTGTAAATATGGTATTGGAACTGACTGTATGTAGCTTACTTACTTTCTCCTGTTCTTATTTCTATTTATCGTGTGTAGTAGTGTTTTAGTTCTACTTGATTTTTTAAAATATATTTTTTTATAGCACTACTGCATTGTTAGGAAAGAGCAAGCAAGAAAGGTATTTCACTGTCCTAGTGCACGTGACAAAAACGTAACCTGAAACCTGAGCTCTCCCTCTCCAGGGTCAGAGAAGCAGTGGCCTCCCGTGGAGTGAACTTGACTGGAATGTAAATAGCTAGGAGACAGACCCAGACGGACCCGTTTCCATCTGTACGACTCTCTCTGTAGTTTCTCTCACACAGAGATACTGGGTTATAATTAGGTTTAAGCCAAGGACGAGACAGACAGGAATTTGATTTTGCAATGTGCTGCTGTGAACAATATTGAAGGGCGGAGACAGACTTTTTTGTTCCATTGAACATGCCACCACAATGAAGGCATTTAATTTGCACAAAGAGTGCACTGGTCCTCCTTAAATGGTTTCTATGATCTCTGAATCAGAAAGTTTCTTTTGTAAAATTCCCCAATTTCAATTTCCGCAATCTGACTAAAAGCTCCTCCACATTGTATAATGTACAGAGACATTACAACCAGGAATGTTAAACTATGTGTTTTCCGTGCAGATGCTTTTCACTGTAACTGTACTGTTTGGTACCACATTTTACAAATGGGCTTTTACATTTCCTTATGGCTCCTTGACTCAGTCATTCTAGACATTCTTCCATCCATTAGCAGAGATCTTACACAGTGCAATCAACACCACACACAAACACAATTACATCCATTGATGCCGTTCACAACCGAAAGACTGACGGAGCATGGTATGAATGTGTGAAAACATATTTACAATTTATTGATAAATGCAGGTGAGGCTCACATAAAAATGTACTGAATGTGTTAGTCATCATAGAGTGACGGGGAATAGAACAGAATAGAACAGAATGTGGACTGTTGTCCTGCAGCCCCAGGCCATAGCAATGATTTATCCTTGGAGAAACAAGCTCAGGAGTTGAAGCGTGCATGTGTTCCAAATGGCACCCTTTTCCCTACACAGGGCTCTGGTCAAGAGTAGTGCACTACGCATGGAATAGGGTGCCATTTGGGATGTAACGAAAAACAGAAAGGCCTTCCTCCAGTGACTACTACGGGTTACACGATTGGATATCATAAATACTTTCACTATGGATCTTATCCATTGCAATGATTAAGACCTGCTTGGGGTGGGGCTCACTATTTGATCTACAACCTCTTTATGTACAAGTTCTGTCTGTCTGTCTCCAGACCATTCTGTGAAATTCCAGTTTCACAAATTGCAGAGGGAGCAAAGGGGTTAAGATTTACAATTAGGTTCTCAGTCACCATAACACGTATATGGAGAACTAAAGGCACTATAACAATTTATAATATCAAAAACAACAATTATAGATTACATTAAAAGACATGTTCCGGTACTTTGGCGACTAAGAAAGTATTTTTTTAAACCTCCCGCTTTGGGCTGGATGTGTCAATGCGTAGTTCATACATGCATAATCTATGAGCAGTATTACCGTTTTAACTCAATTAGCCACGAAAACCCTAGTTTGAAAGTGACTTTTCTTGAAGCTGTGCCGGGCCATTTTCCCCACATTTCCCCCCCACATGGGCCAGCCCCTAGCAATTCAAGTTCTAGCCAATGAGCTTCAGCCCTCCCGCATTTGAGTGACAGCTAGCAAGAGGCCTGCCCAGCGTTATCCAATGAGGTTGCAGGGCGGGCCCAACGGCTCAGTGGACACAGCAGAGAGAGAGAGAGAGCAATGACGTGGTGCAAATACTTTATTTGCACATATGTGACGTAGTAAGCAATTTTCAGGGACCACTTTTGGCTCGTGAGCGCTACTTTCAGAACTAGTGGCTGAAAAGTATACAGAAGTACCGGAGAATCTCTAAGGTAAGTATTAGGGTAAGTGGGACCATAGCAGTGGTGGTACTGGCTGTCTTAGTATCGCTTAACTAATGAGATACATACAGTATTATGTGGCATTAGGCAGTACACGTTTTAGATTGGTTCATGTCAGACTATTTCCATGGTTCCCATCCCATCTAGGCCAATCAAAACAGCTTTGGTTTCAAGATGGCCACCTTTCTAACCAATACATGTCCTCCTTGTGGATTAACAAGGAGAAATACAACACCAACCACTCTAAACTGAGCAGTAGACGAGGCATCCTTCTGGAACCAGTTGACTCAATTTCAACACACTAGTTTGAATGTGTATGTGCAATTCAATACACGCCAGTGTCAATGCCTGTGTGTGACATAAAACCAATGTGTGAAAGCAAATCAAAGTTAGCTAGCTGCACATGCACAATCAAACATTTCTGTCAAGAGTTGCTGGACATGGATGAAATGAGGACGAGAGCTCTTGTTTGAAAGGGCAAGAAGTCATATTGATAAGGACAACACAAAACAGTAACACTTGAAATGTCTTGGCAGGTGTGTATACTGACTTGTTCATCAATACTAATGGTAAGTAAGTTTAGGTCTCTCTGCATCACTTCAATCCTCCATTCCCTGCTTCGTTTCTTCTCACAGCTGCTGTGTCTGGGGTGGAACAGAGAGTGCTCCGATTCTGGCAAGAGAGACTATCCCGGTCTGTTCTGCCCATCGCTGGCCTGCTTGTGCTTTGGGACGGTTCCTTACCAGCGGGTTTGTGTCTTTACAGTAAAGTAAACAACCGCAGTCTCTAGGCTAGAGACATACGGTAGAAGTGGAAGCTGAATGGACAGGAAAGTGAGTGATGCCTTGTTACTTTCATGCATTTGGGTGGAGAGCAGACAGGCAGGTTCACATTGTATCACTGTGTATCCTCCGAGACAGATACAGGGGAAACCCACGGCAGTTCATGGTCTCTACACACTAACGCAGTCGCCCCAATCCCAAACCCATCCAATCCTTTCAGATCTCCAGGAGTACCTAGGGGGTAGGAGTTAGGCGTTGATTTGGGATTCAGACGGTCTGTCCGGTCAGTGTGTCAGTCACTTGAGTGAGTAGAGCAGTTCAGCAGTATCACACAGAGACAGAGGGTGAGCGGCGCTGAAGTACTGACAACACAGCCAGTCCTCTAACTCAGCGTTCCTCTCCGGCTCCAGAGACCTCTCTGCAAACTTCATCATCAGTAGGGCTCTCTTCACGTCCAACCAGTTGAGGAGGCCCTCGTGGCAGGTCCCTTCCCCGGGGCCCAGCCTGTCCCCCCACTGCTGTTGCTCCATCAGGTCTCTTCGGGGGCCCCACAGCAGGCTCTGCAGCACCCGCTTGGCCTCCTGGATGTGGATGCGTTTAATGGGGTCCGGCTGGAGGAGTAGCCGGGTCAGTCTCTGGAGTCCAGCGGAGTAGAGAGAGACGGGAGGGATGGGGGGCAGGTCCTCACAGCTGTAGTCCTGTTCTTTCAGTTTCGGGCTGACCTCAAACGGGTTGGGCTGGTGGAGGAGCTCATAGATTAGAATACCGGTTTGGAACTCGTCGAATTTCCGGTACTGGGCGGCCGAGACGATCTCCGGGGCCAAGCGGGCATGGTCACGTTTGAGGCGGGGGTCATTGTGGGCGGAGTCCTCGGTGTTCCGCTGCTTGGCCTTGGCGAAGCTGGAGATGACCAGGCGGGGGAGGTGCTTCTGGTCGTGGGGGGCGTTGGGGTTGGCCTGCGGGGGTCGGCGGTGAGGGATCAGAAGGAGGTTCTCCAGACAGAGGTCTCGATGCGTCACCCCGTGCTCCTTTAGATGGTCCAGACCGTTGCAGAGCTGCAGCAGGAGGAAGCAGACCCACCGCTCATACACCTCCGGCTCGGCCTGTTGGAAAAACAAATACAAATGAGACACAGGCAGGCAAAAGTCAAGTAATATTGCGTCTTTCATTCCATGTCCACTATGGTGAACATCGCACCATTCAGTCAACGTTCCGGCATAGTGGCCTTCCTCAAGATAAGATGCAATGAAATGAGATGTTTAAACGGGCACAATCATACCTGGTGAAAGGACGCCCACTCCTTGACGAAGTCTGCCGTAGTCTGCTGTGGCACCTCCCGGGTGATAACCACCACACGCTCCTTGTCCCCCTGCGTGGGGTTGGGACTGGGAGGCAGCGAGGCCTCGTCAGCGGGGAGCATGCTCTGGGGCACGCAGGCTATGAAGTGGCCACAGTCCTGCTGGAGGTTGAAGTGGGGAGGGAGGGTCTGCTGGACGGACAGGCTGTAGAGATGACCCTGCTTGGCCTCAGAGGTCTGGCTCTTACAGATCTGGCGAGAGAAGAGGAGAGACACCGTGGTTAGAATAGAAACAAAGGCATAATGTGGAAGAAAATGTCTGCCTGGCTCTTAGATATCTGGAGAGTGGAGGGGGAAGGGTTAGACCACAATGTGCGGGAAAGTGAGGAAAATATTAGTTTTCTTAATAATTGCGCTTCAGAGAGAAGAATGGGAGAGACTGGTTAGTCACAGCCAGGAATGAGGAAATGATTCAATTACATTGAAACAGGGTTTAATACACCTCCCCATCCAAGACATTTCCCCTGGTTAAGTAGCTTTAAGTAGAGACTGTGAGGAATATTATCCCCTCTTGCTGTCAACAAGCTTTAAATCCGTCATTCATTTAGATCTTGTTTTCAATCAAGTAGTAGCAGACAGACAGTAATTCCAATAAGTATACCAGTCTAACTACAAGCAGCCATAAATGAGTTTCATCATGTTTGATATGAGTAAAGCCAAACACTGTGGGTATGTCCCTAATGGCACCTTATTCCCTGTAAAGTGCATTTTTGACCAGTCATATAGGCCCTAGTCAAAAGTAGGGCACTATATTGGGAATAGGGTGGTATTTGGGATGCAACTTGTCTATCTCTCCCACTTTACAAACACAGCTGAGCTCTGATATGACATAGGCAACGTCCCAAATGGCACCCTTTCCCCTATATAGTGCACTGCTTTTGACCAGAGTCCTATAGGCCCTGGTCAAAAGTAGTGCACTATAAAATGAATATGGTTCCATTTGGGACATAGTGATTTAATTGTAACTCTACAGATTGATGATTCATATGAGGGCTGGATGATTTCATTACGCATTCACATCACACAGCTGCTGCTGTGTGTGTTTGTGTGTGGGTAGTATGTTTGTGTGAGAGAAATAATGTGTGTGTGTGTGTGTGTGTGTGTGTGTGTGTGTGTGTGTGTGTGTGTGTGGGCCTTGACAACAGGGGTGTGTTTGAACTGTAAATCCTGGCTGGCATGAAAAGATTAATGGACCTAGAGGCATTAGGCAAGACTACAGAGCCTCAGGCAGCGAGCCCCCTTGACACACAGCTCTGGATTTACACGTTGCTTTTACACATTGCTAATGACTTTGGGACAAAGGTCAGTCAGAATGAATGCAGAGCCCTCCTCTCTCCTCAGTACAGCAGGCTACAGTAACACCTCCTCTCTCCTCAGTACAGCAGGCTACAGTAACACCTCCTCTCTCCTCAGTACAGCAGGCTACAGTAACACCTCCTCTCTCCTCAGTACAGCAGGCTACAGTAACACCTCCTCTCTCCTCAGTACAGCAGGCTACAGTAACACCTCCTCTCTCCTCAGTACAGCAGGCTACAGTATAGTAACACCTCCTCTCTCCTCAGTACAGCAGGCTACAGTAACACCTCCTCTCTCCTCAGTACAGCAGGCTACAGTAACACCTCCTCTCTCCTCAGTACAGCAGGCTACAGTATAGTAACACCTCCTCTCTCCTCAGTACAGCAGGCTACAGTAACACCTCCTCTCTCCTCAGTACAGCAGGCTACAGTAACACCTCCTCTCTCCTCAGTACAGCAGGCTACAGTATAGTAACACCTCCTCTCTCCTCAGTACAGCAGGCTACAGTATAGTAACACCTCCTCTCTCCTCAGTACAGCAGGCTACAGTAACACCTCCTCTCTCCTCAGTACAGCAGGGTACCTGGCTCGGCTGAGGTTCCCTTTGGTCTTCTGAGCAGTCTAAGAGCTTGTTAAGGGGTTGGCTTACTTCATTGTACAGGTTTGACTGTTTAACGAGGTAAGAAGATGACCTTGATTGATGAGTAGAATGTACACTGTCCAATCACAAGGGAGTTTGGACCAATCAGAGTGGAGTTTTGAATTTGAGCTGCAGATTACAAATACGTTCTTCTCACTGTAATTAGGGGAGATGCCTCTAGACATGTCTGTCATTGACACACACACACACATCCAGGCCACACGCTTGTTTATAATTCCACAGGTTCTTTCCCCAAAATGTATTCTCAGCCCCATTTGTTTAGTCTCCACACTTATTGCAATGTAAACATTAACCACAAGAGTCCTTGATATTAAAACGATGTGACATCAAAGCACTTCATGACAGCCTTGGCCCAAAAAACAACGCTACTTTGAAACTCAAGAAAACAGAGAGACTGGTCTCCCTTGGGAAAGCGGTCTTCTAACCTAAATGGGACTTGCTGGTTACATAAATAAAAGCTATAGAGATGAAAGGGAGTCAGTGTTCCAGTTACCTTGACTGCGTAGGAGTTGGATGGGTCTGAGGCGCAGGCAGCAGAGTAGTATACAGCGTCTCCTGCATTACAGCTGGCCTTGTTACAGGTCAGTTTGAACAGGGACCAGTTGCTCTCATCAAACCTCAGCGGGTTCTTCTGGCTACGGGTGAAGTGGTCCTCACACTTCAGAGCCAGGCGGCGCAGCGACTCAGCGTACAGGCCTCCCAGCTTGGAGTAGATCCCCTCTCTACTGTCCATGTTACTGAGCAGGGTCTTCAGCTGCAGGCCGGAGCCGTGGGGGGCGCTGAGCTGGGGGGAGGACGAGGAGGTGATGCTGCCTCGGCTGTGACCCCCTAGTCGGCCCCGAACTTTCAGGGGTTCGTCCAGGGTCCGGGAGCGCAGGGGGTGTCCCAGAGGGGTGTGACAGCGCTCTAAGGACTCAGAAGAGGAATAGAGGGGCCGGGGTTCCACTGGGGAGGATGGAAGACTGGATAGGGACGGGACGTTGCTCTCTGAGCCACCGGTGAAGGGGAGGCGGGGGTAGGCCCAGACTAAGGGTTTCCCGGCCATGCTGTCAGGGGCGGATACGGTGCGATTCACCATTTTCTTTTCGGGTAGGGGCGGTGGCTGCAGCTGATTGGAGAGGGTGTTGCTAAGGAACGGGTCAGGGTGAGGAGACCCTGGAGATGAGGCCATCGGGCTTCTGGGAAATGACGAGGTGCACGACAGACGAGGGGCATCATGGGAACCTGCAGAGAGAGATACAAGACATCAGTATTCATGTTGAATATCACACTGAGACAGGCTAGAGACGGGAAGATATTACATTTGAAGCACATTTCAATTTTTTATATCCTGAATTTCCTCAAACACATGACTGGAGAACTACCAGCAGCATCAAAACTTCTGATCAAACAACTTGCCACACTTATATAAAAATAAAAATAAACACAAATCAAATTGCCACAGCATAGATAAAACCTGTTAGAAATAACGTCTCACACTACTAAATCTTCCCCGGTTTACAGTATGTTCATCAGTCAGTTTAAGTGAACACACCATAAACAGGATTAGTACAGAACAGGTACAGTCGGTCACCAAGGGTTCAGGCTGATATAGATTGAGTGCAGAGACAGCAATAAGCAGAGTGAGGAGAGTGACTTAACTGTCGCTAGTAGTTACTGTTTAACTAGTAGTGCCTCAGGTGCCTGTACTGATTCTTATAAATGGGAGCTTTGTGTCCCAGTGCCTCTCTAGCCCATAAAGCTATACAGTACATTGCTATATTACCTCTTACCCACATAACTACAGTACCTTACCCCTCACCTGAAAACTCTTATTAAGAGTGACTTACAAATCAGTGCATTCAATTAAGGTAGGTAAAACAACCACATATCACAATCATTGAAGTAAAACCTTCTAAATAACCTTTGAAAATCAGTGCTAGTACCCATAAACCCATATCCTCACCCATAAACAGTACATACATTACCATACCCTCACCCATAAATCTACAGTACATACATTACCATACCCTCACCCATAAATCTACAGTACATACATTACCATACCCTCACCCACAAATCTACAGTACATACATTACCATACCCTCACCCATAAATCTACAGTACATACATTACCATACCCTCACCCATAAATCTATAGTACATTATCCACTCCCCAACAGCATCTGACTGGGTGGATTCGGCTCAGCAGGCTAGTCATAGTAGCTGCACCCATCCTGTCACTGTGGCCCTCCCCATAATGGCTTAGTCATATCAGTCAGCACACACACATTCATCTATTCATCTGTTCCCTCGGAGGGTGTAGTGACAAGTTTAGAATGAGTTGGTGCACAATTTAAGGTTCAAGATGATGGTCACAATGTCTGCCGTGCTGTACCATTAGAAAAGATTGAATTAAAGAGTAGAGCATAAAGAATGTGAAACTCCACAGTCTTCCCCAGAGAGACGGATAATTGTGTGGTTGTTGATAGTAAGGCTGCATAGATAGGGTCGCATTGGGAGCACAGACTAAATGAGTAGGTTTCCAGGGGGGAAATCTAAAGGAAAGATTGCATGTATGCATGAAGCGGCAAAATACCTTATTTTCCTCATTATCAAAGTCCCATAATTATCTCTTCAAACACTTCCCAGGAAGTGAGACAATTACAGACTGTCTGAGAGTCACTGACTGTCCCCATTCGCACCCTATTCCCTATGTAGTGCACTAGTTTTGACCAGAGCTGTATCGGGCCCTGGTCAACAGTAGTGCAAGAGATAGGGAATAGAGTGCCATTAGGGCCGCACCCCACTGGGCTTTAGACCGTATATGGAGAGATGAAGACTGTGACGCCAAACCAAACCAAGGTGCGTCAGACCTCAGTCAGCAGCGTGCAGGGTTACACACATACACACACTCTATGTGGAAAATTAGGCAACTCAAAACAAAGGCTGACAGACTTATACACACCAAGTCTAAAAGAGGAAGAGGAAGAGGACAGAGAAGAGGACACTACTTATTTTACTATAACCTCATTTGTTACTAACCTCATCTGTTACTATAACCTCTATAACCTCATCTGCTATTATAACCTCTATAACCTCATCTGTTACTAACCCCATATGTTACTATAACCTCTATAACCTCATCTGTTACTAACCCTATCTGTTATTATAACCTCTATAACCTCATCTGTTACTAACCCTATCTGTTATTATAACCTCTATAACCTCATCTGTTACTAACCCTATCTGTTATTATAACCTCTATAACCTCATCTGTTACTAACCTCATCTGTTACTATAACCTCTATAACCTCATCTGCTATTATAACCTCATCTGTTATTATAACCTCTATAACCTCATCTGTTACTATAACCTCTATAACCTCATCTGTTACTAACCTCATCTGTTACTATAACCTCTATAAACCCCATCTGCTATTATCCTATACCTCATCTGTTACTATAACCTCTATAACCTCATCTGCTATTATAACCTCATCTGTTATTATAACCTCTATAACCTCATCTGTTACTATAACCTCTATAACCTCATCTGTTACTAACCTCATCTGTTACTATAACCTCTATAAACCCCATCTGCTATTATAACCTCTATAACCTCATCTGTTACTATAACCTCTATAACCTCATCTGTTACTAACCCCATCTGTTATTATAACCTCTATAACCTCATCTGTTACTAACCCCATCTGTTACTATAATCTCTATAAACCTCATCTGTTACTATAACCTCTATAACCTCATATCTGTTACTATAACCTCTATAACCTCATATCTGTTCCTATAACCTCTATAACCTCATATCTGTTCCTATAACCTCTAATCTGTTACTATAACTCTGGGGCTCTATTCCCCCCAGGACCAACTCTGGGGCTCTATTCCTGGGGCTACCTGCCAAACTTGACAGTTTTTACTTAAAAAAAAAAAAAAAAAAAAAGTTTAATCTATCTTCATTTAACACATTTTAGTTATTTTTATATTTTTTACTCGCTCAACTTTTTTCATTCAACTTTTTCACCCCGGACGCTTTATCTGGACATGGTTCTATAGGACCTCCACCAACCGAAGCTAAGTAGTAACATTAACACTATGGCATCTAATTGCAGTCATGGACTCATAATATACAGGAGAACTATCGCCTTATGGTGAGGATAGCCGTGCTGCAAGCACAGCTTCAGACGCAATCGTTAGGCAAGGGCAATGTAAGTGTAGGAAAGGATGAAACAGCGTCTGTGCCACCAGTAAGCACAGATAGTAGTATAAATCCCCTTGCACGGTCCCCGCAGCCGGACAATTTTCTCAAGGCTTCTGGAAAGAAACGCTGTTGGCATGCTCAACCGGTGTCGCTCATTCAGCCGACAGAAACTTTCAACCGGTTCTCCCCATTAAACAACGAGTCAGAGGTCGAGCCTTCTCAGGTCTCTCCTCCACCCGTTACGGGGTCTGAGCCACCGAAGACTCCCACCATTAGCTCGGACAAATTGAAAACCCTAGTCATTGGCGACTCCATTACCCGCAATATTAGACTTCAATATTAGAATCATCCAGCGATCATACACTGTTTGCCAGGGGGCAGGGCTACCGACGTAAAGGCTAATCTGAAGATGGTGCTGGCTAAGGCAAAAACTGGCGAGTGTAGAGAGTATAGGGATATTGTTATCCACGTCGGCACCAACGATGTTAGGATGAAACAGTCAGAGGTCACCAAGAGCAACATAGCTTCAGCGTGCAAATTAGCTAGAAAGATGTGTCGGCATCGAGTAATTGTCTCTGGCCCCCTCCCAGTTAGGGCGAGTGATGAGCTCTACAGCAGAGTCTCACAACTCAATTGCTGGTTGAAAACTGTTTCTGCCCCTCCCAAAAGATAGAATTTGTAGATAATTGTCCCGCTTTCTGGGACTCACCCACAAACAGGACCAAGCCTGGCCTGCTGAGGAGTGACGGACTCCATCCTAGTTGGAGGGGTGCTCTCATCTTATCTATCAACATAGACAGGGCTCTAACTCCTCTAGCTCCACAATGAGACAGGGTGCAGGCCAGGCAGCAGGCTGTTAGCCAGCCTGCCAGTTTAGTGGAGTCTGCCATTAGCACAGGCAGTATAGTCAGCTCAGCTATCCCCATTGAGACAGTGTCTGTGCCTCAATCTAGGTTGAGCAAAACTAAACATGGCGGTGTTTGCCTTAGCAATCTCACTGGAATAAAGACCTCCTACATTCCTGTCATTATTGAAAGAGATTGTGATATCTCACATCTCAAAATACTTAATGCTACTTAATGTTAGATCCCTCACTTCCAAGGCAGTTATGGTCAATGAACTAGTCACTGATCATAATCTTGATGTGATTGGCCTGACTGAAACATGGCTTAAACCTGATGAATTTACTGTGTTAAATGAGGCCTCTCCTCCTGGTTACACTAGTGACCATATCCCCTGCGCATCCCGCAAAGGCAGAGGTGTTGCTAACATTTACGATAGCAAATGTCAATTTACCCCCCAAAAATGACTGCTTTTTCATCTTTTGAGCTTCTAGTCATGAAATCTATGCAGCTTACTCAATCACTTTTTATAGCTATTGTTTACAGG
Source organism: Coregonus clupeaformis (assembly GCF_020615455.1). Lineage (NCBI taxonomy): Eukaryota > Metazoa > Chordata > Actinopteri > Salmoniformes > Salmonidae > Coregonus > Coregonus clupeaformis. Next base: position 20,488,631 of record NC_059200.1, on the reverse strand, counting down.
CCTCCTGGGCCGTATACAGAGTTCCTCACTGAGTTCCCTGAATTCCTATCGGACCTTGTAGTCATGGCAGATAATATTCAAATTTTTGGTGACTTTAATATTCACATGGAAAAGTCCACAGACCCACTCATCAACTCAGTAGGTTTTGTCCAACATGTCTCCGGACCTACTCATTGCCACAGTCATACCCTGGAAATATTGTGGATCTAAATGTTTTTCCTCATAACCCTGGACTATCGGACCACCATCTTATTACGTTTGCAATCGCAACAAATAATCTGCTCAGACCCCAACCAAGGACCATCAAAAGCCGTGCTATAAATTCTTGGACAACCCAAAGATTCCTAGAGGCCCTTCCAGACTCCCTCCACCTACTCAAGGACGTCAGAGTACAGAAATCAGTTAACGACCTAACTGAGGATCTAAATGTAACCTTGCGTAATACCCTAGATGCAGTCGCACCCCTAAAAACAAAAAAATATTTGTCACAAGAAACTAGCTCCCTGGTATACAGAAAATACCCAAGCCCTGAAGCAAGCCTCCAGACAATTGGAACGGAAATGGCGCTCCACCAAACTGGAAGTCTTCCTACTAGCTTGGAAAGAAAGTACAGAGCAATATCGAAGAGCCCTCACTGCTGCTCGATCATCCTATTTTTCCAACCTAATTGAGGAGAATAAGAACAATCCAAAATGTATATTTCATACTGTCGCAAAGCTAACTAAAAAGCAGCATTCCCCAAGCTTGAATGCCTTTCATTTCAGCAGTGATGAATTCATGAACTTCTTCGACGAAAAGATCATGATCATTAGAAAGCAAGTTACGGACTCCTCTTTGAATCTGCGTATTTCTCCAAAGCTCAGCTGTCCTGAGTCTGCACAAAACTGCCAGGACCTAGGATCAATCATGTTTTTTTATCCTATATCTCTTGACACATTCATGAAAATAGTCATGGCCTTTACACCTTCAAGCTGCATACTGGACCCTATTCCAACTAAACTACTGAAAGAGCTACTTCCTGTGCTTGGCCCTCCTATGTTGAACATAATAAATGGCTCCCTATCCACTGGATGTGTACCAAACTCACTAAAAGTGGCAGTAATAAAGCCTCTCTTGAAAAAGCCGAACCTTGACCCAGAAAATGTAATAAACTAATCGAATCGGCCTCCCATCTCCCATTCCTCTCAAAATGTTTAGAAAAAGCTGTTGTGCAGCAACTCACTGCCTTCCTGAAGAACAAAAGTGTATACGAAACGCTTCAGTCTGGTTTTAGACCCCATCATAGCACTGAGACCGCACTCGTGAAGGTGGTAAATTACCTTTTAATGGCGTCAGACCGAGGCTCTGCATCTGTCCTCGTGGTCCTAGACCTTAGTGCTGCTTTTGACACCATCGATCACCACATTCTTTTGGAGAGATCGGAAACCTTAAATTGGTCTATACGGACAAGTTCTTGCCTGGTTTAGATCTTATCTGTCGGAAAGATATCAGTTCGTCTCTATGGATGGTTTGTCAATTGTACGTTTCAGTGTTCCTCAAGGTTCCGTTTTAGGACCACTACTGTTTTCACTATATATTTTACCATTCGGAAACACGTTAACTTTCATTGCTATGCGGACGACACACAGCTCTACATTTCGATGAAACATGGTGAAGCCCCAAAATTGCCTACCCTGGAAGCCTGTGTTTCAGACATAAGGAAGTGGATGGCGGCAAACTTTTTACTTTTAAACTCTGACAAAACAGAGATGCTAGTTCTAGGTCCCAAGAAACAAAGAGATCTTCTGTTGGATCTGACAATTAATCTTGATGGTTGTACAGTCGTCTCAAAAAAAACTGTGAAGGACCTCGGCGTTACTCTGGACCCTGATCTCTCTTTTGAGGATCATATCAATACTATCACAAGGACAGCTTTTTTCCATCTTCGTAACATTGCAAAAATCTGAAACCTTTTGTCCAAAAATGATGCAGAAAAGCTAATCCATGCTTTTGTCACTTCTAGATTAGACTACTGCAATGCTCTACTCTCCGGCTACCCGGATAAAGCACTAAATAAACTTCAGTTAGTGCTAGATACGGCTGCTAGAATCTTGACTAGAACCAAAATATTTGATCATATTATTCCACTGCTAGCCTCTCTACACTGGCTTCCTGTTAAGGCTAGGGCTGATTTCAAGGTTTTACTGCCAACCTACAAAGCATTACATGGGCTTGCTCCTACCTATCTCTCCGATTTGGTCCTGCCGTACATACCTACACGTACGCTACGGTCACAAGACGCAGGCCTCCTTATTGTCCCTAGAATTTCTAAGCAAACAGCTGGAGGCAGGGCTTTCTCCTATAGAGCTCAATTTATATGGAATGGTCTGCCTATCCATGTGCGAGACGCAGACTCGTTCTCGACCTTTAAATCTTTACTGAAGACTCATCTCTTCAGTAGATCTTATGATTGAGTGTAGTCTGGCCCAGGGGTGCGAAGGTGAACGGAAAGGCACTTTAGCGACAAACAGTCCTTGCTGTCTCAGCCTGGCCGGTTCCTGTCTCTCCATTGGGATTCTCTGCCTCTGACCCAATTACGGGGGCTGAGTCACTGGCTTACTGGTGCTTTCCATGCCGTCCCTAGGAGGGGTGCATCACTTGAGTGGGTTGAGTCACCTGATGTGATCTTCCTGTCCGGTTTGTCGCGCCCTCAGGCTCATGCAGTGGAGGAGATCTTCGTGGGCTATACTCAGCCTTGTCTCAGGTAAGTAGGTTGGTGGTCTGTTGATATCCCTCTGGTGGTGTGGGGGCTGTGCTTTGGCAAAGTGGGTGGGGTTATATCCTGCCTGGTCTGGGGGTATCATCGGACGGGGCCACAGTGTCTCCCGACCCCCCCCAGCCTCCAGTATCTATACTGCAATAGTGTATGTGCCGGGAGGCTAGGGTCAGTCTGTTATATCTGGTGTTATTATCCTGTCTTATCCGGTGTCCTGTGTGAATTTAAGTATGCTCCCTCTACTTCTCTCTCTCCCTCCCATCCCAGAGGACCTGAGCCCTAGGACCATGCCTCAGGACTACATTTACATTTTACGTCATTTAGCAGACGCTCTTATCCAGAGCGACTTACAAATTGGTGCATTCACCTTATGATAGCCAGTGGGACAACCACTTTACAATATTTGTTTTTAACTGTAATTTTATTTGTAATAGTTTATTTTTTTTCCTCGAATGTTTTTAATTCAACATTTTTATTTTTTAGAGTATGTTTTTAATTTTCATTTGTTTATATATATATATATATATATATATATATATATATATATATATATATATATATATATATATTTATATTTATTTATTTATTATTATTATTTTTTGGTTGTGGGGGTGGGGTGGGGGGGGGGGGGGTAGAAGGATTACTTTTATACTATCCCTGGTATTCCTTAAAGAGGTAGGGTTTCAAGTGTCTCCGGAAGGTGGTCAGGTGACTCCGCTGTCCTGGCCTCGTGAGGGAGCTTGTTCCACCATTGGGGTGCCAGAGCAGCGAACAGTTTTGACTGGGCTGAGCGGGAACTGTGCTTCCGCAGAGGTAGGAGGTAGGGGGGGGACTACCTGGCCTGATGACTCCTTGCTGTCCCCAGTCCACCTGGTCGTGCTGCTACTCCAGTTTCCACTCTTCTGCCTGCGGCTATGGAACCCTGACCTGTTCACCGGACGCGTTACCTTGTCCCAGATCTGCTGTTTTCAACTCTCTCTCTCTACCGCTCCTGCTATTTCAACCTCTAAATGCCCGGCTATGAAAAGCCAAGTGACATTTACTCCTGATGTACTGACCTGTTGCAACCTCTACAACCACTGTGATTATTATTTGACCATGCTGGTCATCTATGAACGTTTGAACATCTTGGAGAAAAATCTGGCCTTAATGGCCATGTACTGTTATAATCTCCACCCGGCACAGCCAGAAGGGGACTGGCCACCCCTCAGAGCCTGGTTCCTCTCTAGGTTTCTGCCTTTCTAGGGAGTTTTTCATAGCCACCGTGCTTCTACATCTGCATTGCTTGCTGTTTGGGGTTTCTGTATAGCACTTTGTGACATCTGCTGATGTAAAAAGGGCTTTATAAATAACATTTGATTGATTGATTGATTGATATTCCCCCCAGGACCAACTCTGGGGTACTATTTCAACAGCACCAGAGATGATACGTGTAGTTGCTCTCAAAACAATGTTTTCTCGTGGATCTCTTGGCCCTAGTTATATGTCCCGGCTGGTGGCTGTAACAGTTACTCACCAGAATCAGAGAGAGCTCTGTTGGAGTCTCCAGGCAGGCTGTCGGTGGAGGCTGTAGGCAGGCTGCTGCTCCCCAGGCCACGGAGACTGTGGGTCAGGCTCTCGACAGAGCCCTGCTGGCTGCAGCGGTCCAGCTCCACACTGCTCTGGCTCATCTTACCAGACACCCTGCAGAGAGCAGAACAGAGGATATTACTCTCTGTGTGTGTGTTTGTTGCCTTATCATCTCATTTACATAACCAGGAAGTCACCTTAATAATAAACACAACAGCTTCCACCATTAAAAACTAATTATCACTGTTATCAAAACCGGCTGATGCTTACACGGCTTAAAAACACCTAACAAAATGTCTCTATTGCAGTGCTCAACAATTACAGTGTTCTCTCTTCCGAACAGTTAAACAGAACAGAACATGTTAGTTCTCCTGTCTAATTTCAGGGGACTGGTCAAGCGTGTTGTGTGTGTGTGTATGTGTGTGTGTTGTGCTGCCTGTCAGTTTTGGTTCAGGCTAAGAGGTTGTTTACGATCTATCGTTGTCTCTGTGAGCCAGAAATATAGCTTCCCCTCCATCTCATTTAGATATCTCAACGTGTCTGGATGTGAACAATACGGTTAAGCCACTACATGAGGTAACCTGCCTCCACAAGAACACATAAAACATCAGATACTAGTCTCACTTCCTCTTCTGAGAGGAACACGCTTCTGGCTGAGTGAATACTTGTTGTTGCTGTGTCTCTTAAAAGGAAAAAACCCATCCAAAATCTTTTGGTATTTTGTTCATTAGTCCACTGTTGATACAGTGCCAAAATGTTTTGCATGTCAGCATTAAAGTTTTCAAGATATTGGACTTTCAAGAAGCAAAGTGTCACTTGCCAGATCATCATGATGATGTGGCAAGTTACATTGAGACTGTATCAACAATGAACTAATGAACAAAATATCGTCTTTGAGTAGAGTTTCCCTTTAAGATAAAGAATTGATGGCACACAGAACTGTCTCATAGTCTTCTCAATGCCAAGTCATGAAAAAGAGACAATACAGATACTTTCTAGAGCTAGGGGATAATAATTATGTTTTGGAAAATGTCTGCCACTTTTCAACCCACCCTCTTTTCCATTTGAGTAATTTCCCTGCCAACATCCTACACTGTACTCTAAACATATAGATAGAGGAATCCATTTTTGGTTTCCCCTTTCATAGCTCCTATCTGATTATATCTGAATGAAAAGGAGCCCCTGATACCCTCGGGGGGTAGTTTTCCTAATCACGGGGTCCAATTAGGCTGAGTGACAGGCCGGCCATTCGGGATCCCATTGCTATTCAGTTGCTTCATTTCATCTGGTTAATGGGTCAAACTGAGCATAACCCCGCTCCTTCATCTCAGCTCATATTGACTGTCTCTATTGCTCTATCCACTAGGCCTTTAAACTTCAATCACATCGTAAATCCCCTCAACAAACCGCAGTGCAGGTGTGTGTGTGTGTGTGTGTGTGTGTGTGTGTGTGTGTGTGTGTGTGTGTGAACCCTCCTTATGCATGAGCAGAGCAAAACCCACTATCATTTTTCAGACCAAACAAAGGCGTATGATGATGAAAGACCGTGGAAATGTTGAGGCGGAGTGTGTGTGTGTGTGTGTGTGTGTGTGTGTGTGTGTGTCTCGGTCATGGTCCCAAGCTCTGAGAACATTTGTATCCTAAACATCTGATCTTCCCTCTGTAGGCTCTAGTGTAAATCACCTTAAAGTAAATTGCAGTGTACGGGGTAATCCATCTGCGTTTGCTTGGAGCTCAGTGCTTACAACTAATATGTAGAAAGTAAACCGTGCTACGGAACATATAGGATCTGTTGACACTGATATCATTACATGCATGTGGTATTTTTAAAGAAGCATCAGGGTTGAGGGGAGTGTGAGATATAAGGGGTCTCTACAGGTGGCGGTGTTTAAAGCTGAACCCCATTAGCATCCTGGTTAGGGCTGTGGCTGTCATGACATTTTGTCAGCCGGTGATTGTCAAGCAAATAACTGCCGGTCTCACGGTAATTGACCGTTAATTAACATAAGCACGTTTAGCATCTCCTGGCTCCAACGCATCGCCTACAAGCCACTGATGCAGACCTTTGGAACATCTACATTTTAAAATGTCTAATAAATCCATTTAATATAGCCTACACCATCACAGTAAATCCATTATTTACTTTAGACAGGTCTAAAGAAACATCATATGAAGAAAATGTAGTCTATTTCAGAAGAACCGAATAGCATACTGAGTTGTCCTCATGCTAGGCCCTGATATCGCTATGCCATATGGCTGTGGGCTACACTAGTTAATTTAGCATTATATGAAGAACACAATTGAACATAGCTTAATAAAATAGAAAGTATATTTTCTCCAAACGATTTCAAAAGGAAGTGCACACATGCAGCTATTCTGTGTTGAGCGGTTAACAAAGAAACAGGTCCTCCTATATGCTTAATTTAGAGTTACTTATGCAACTTTAGTTGTGATACAATCGTTGGGCTATATGTTTTGATTTTTAATACATTCTAAGGCTACATGATGGGAAAAAGTTGCATGAAAAGCATGATTTGTTTCTTGTGCAAGCTGCACACACACTTCATCAGTCTCATTCACAATTTGACAAGCACTTGATAACATTCTCACCAGGCCTCGAATCTTCTGGTGGCATCCCCCTTGTGTGGCCGTAATGCCCCCCAAATAAATCCATGCCTTTTTGCAGCCAAAGTGGCCGTTGTGCCCTCGGGCTGAATATAATAATTATAATTCCCTTCTCCCGGCTGCCGTGCTCCGAAGCATCTCTCATTCACATGGCTCTCTCAGATATCTCAATTCTCATTAGCCAATGCCTGTCACGTGATCGGGTCCTTCTCACAGGCATTTCAGCTAAGGAGTAGGCAACAAGTGAATGAAGACAGACACATCGGGGACACAACTGCGCGCGTCCCTCTTATCGAATTCCGAGGCGCATTTGAAGACATTAGAACTGTCCACAATTAGCCTACTTTTCATCAGCCAACAAGATGAGTAGGCCTAATGAACAGCAAAAGCACTAGCCTATGTCAATCTACTATCCCCCATAGTAAAAAAGTTGACGTATTCTATTGGTCAACTTGTCCTTCTGTGTAAGAAATAAATATTCCAAACATACTCTGGGACAGTTGTGGGATGCGATAGATCCCAAATTAATACAACCACTCGCATCAAAAAACCTTTTAAAAACAATGAGGCTGATGCAACAGATCAGAACGTTTAGCTTAAAATGTTGATAAACTATTAGGCTATTTCCTCACATTATAAGTGCAGCAATGCGCACACGGCAGTAGGCTATAAGCGCAAATGTTCCAAAATGTAACTAATGTATGCCAGTTAGGCTCTATGCCAGTTTTAAAGCAGATTAATGTGCTTAATTTTAAGAAGTTATTTGGCCACTTTAGTTGTGATACAAACCTTATCAAAACATATAGGCCTATGGGCTAGTAGCTAGGTGACTTTAAAGATGATGGCTAGCTAGCAGCTAGGTGACTTTACAGTGGCTTGCGAAAGTATTCACCCCCCTTGGCATTTTTCCTATTTTGTTGCCTTACAACCTGGAATTAAAATGAAGTTTTAGGGGGTTTGTATAATTTGATTTACACAACATGCCTACCACTTTGAAGATGCAAAATATTTGTTGTGTGTGTGAAACAAACAAGAAATAAGACAAAAAAACTGAACTTGAGCGTGCATAACTATTCACCCCCCCAAAGTCAATACTTTGTAGAGCCACCTTTTGCAGCAATTACAGCTGCAAGTCTCTTGGGGTATGTCTCTAGAAGCTTGGCACATCTAGCCACTGGGATTTCTGCCCATTCTTCAAGGCAAAACTTCTCCAGCTCCTTCAAGTTGGATGGGTTCCGCTGGTGTACAGCAATCTTTAAGTCATACCACAGATTCTCAATTGGATTGAGGTCTGGGCTTTGACTAGGCCATTCCAAGACATTTACATGTTTCCCCTTAAACCACTCAAGTGTTGCTTTAGCAGTATGCTTAGGGTCATTATCCTGCTGGAAGGTAAACCTCCGTCCCAGTCTCAAATCTCTGGAAGACTGAAACAGGTTTCCCCTCAAGAATTTCCCTGTATTTAGCGCCATCCATCATTCCTTCAATTCTGACCAGTTTCCCAGTCCCTGCCGATGAAAAACATCCCCACAGCATGATGCTGCCACCACCATGCTTCACTGTGGGGTTGGTGTTCTCAGGGTGATGAGAGGTGTTGGGTTTGCCCCAGACATAGCGTTTTCCTTGATGGCCAAAAAGCTAAATTTTAGTCTCATCTGACCAGAGTACCTTCTCCATATGTTTGGGGAGTCACCAAACGTCGCCTTTTGGCGAACACCAAACGTGTTTGCTTATTCTTTTCTTTAAGCAATGGCTTTTTTCTGGCCACTCTTCCGTAAAGCCCAGCTCTGTGGAGTGTACGGCTTAAAGTGGTCCTATGGACAGATACTCCAATCTCCGCTGTGGAGCTTTGCAGCTCCTTCAGGGTTATCTTTGGTCTCTTTGTTGCCTCTATGATTAATGCCCTCCTTGCCTGGTCCGTGAGTTTTAGTGGGCGGCCCTCTCTTGGCAGGTTTGTTGTGGTGCGATATTCTTTCAATTTTTTAAATAATGGATTTAATGGTGCTCCGTGGGATGTTCAAAGTTTCGGATATTTTTTTATAACCCAACCCTGATCTGTACTTCTCCACAACTTTGTCCCTGACCTGTTTGGAGAGCTCCTTGGTCTTCATGGTGCCGCTTGCTTGGTGGTGCCCCTTGCTTAGTGGTGTTGCAGACTCTGGGGCCTTTCAGAACAGGTGTATATATACACACTGAGATCATGTGACAGATCATGTGACACAGATTGCACACAGGTGGACTTTATTTAACTAATTTCGTGACTTCTGAAGGTAATTGGTTGCACCAGATCTTATTTTAGGGGCTTCATAGCAAAGGGGTGAATACATATGCACGCACCACTTCACCAATTTGGACTATTTTGTGTATGTCCATTACATGATATCCAAATAAAAATCTATTTAAATTACAGGTTGTAATGCAACAAAATAGGAAAAACGCCAAGGGGGATGAATACTTTTGCAAGGCACTGTATAGATGGCCAGCTAGTAGCTAGGTGACTTTAATAAAATCTCCCTAGAGTCGATTGATGCACCGGTTACATAACAAAAAAAGCTAGAGGTACACTACCGGTCAAAGGTTTTAGAACACCTACTCATTCAAGGTTTTTGTTTTTATTTTTACTATTTTCAACCTTGTAGAATAATAGTGAAGACATCAAAACTATGAAATAACACTTATGGAATCATGTAATAACCAAGAAAGTGTTAAACAAATCAAAATATATTTTATATTTGAGATTCTTCAAATAGCCACCCTTTTGCCTTGATGAAAGCTTTGCACACTCCTGGCATTCTCTCAACCAGCTTCACCTGCAATGCTTTTCCAACAGACTTGAAGGAGTTCCCACATATGCTGAGCACTTGTTGGCAGCTTTTCCTTCACTCTGCGGTCCAACTCATCCCAAACCATCTCAATTGGGTTGAGGTCGGGGGATTGTGGAGGCCAGGTCATCTGATGCAGCACTCAATCACTCTCCTTCTTGGTAAAATAGCCCGGATGTGTGTTGGGTCATTGTCCTGTTGAAAAACAAATGATTGTCCCACTAAGCCCAAACCAGATGGGATGGCGTATCGCTGCAGAATGCTGTGGTAGCCATGCTGGTTAAGTGTGCCTTGAATTCTAAATAAATCACAGTGTCTCCAGCAAATCACCCCCTCACCATAACACCTCCTCCTCCATGCTTTACAGTGGGAACTAGACATGCGGAGATCATCCGTTCACCCACACCGCGTCTCACAAAGACAAGGTGGTTGGAACCAAAAATCTCCAATTTGGACTCCAGACCAAAAGGGCAAATTTCCACCAGTCTAATGTCAATTGCTCGTGTTTCTTGGCCCAAGCAAGTCTCTTCTTCTTATTGGTGTTCTTTAGTAGTGGTTTCTTTGTAGCAATTCGACCATGAAGGCCTGATTCACACAGTCTCCTCTGAACAGTTGATGTTGAGATGTGTCTGTTACTTGAACTCTGTGAAGTATTTATTTGGGCTGCAATCTGAGGCTGGTATCTCTAATGAACTTATCCTCTACAGCAGAGGTAACTCTGGGTCTTCCATTCCTGTGGCGGTCCTCATGAGAGCCAGTTTCATCATATCGCTTGATGGTTTTTGCGACTGCACTTGAAGAAACTTTCAAAGTTCTTGAAATGTTCCGTATTAACTGAACTTCATGTCTTAAAGTAATAATGGACTGTCATTTCTCTTTGCTTATTTGAGCTGTTCTTGCCATAATATGGACTTGGTCTTTTACCAAATGGGGCTATCTTCTGTATACCCCCCTACCTTGTCACAACAACTGATTGGCTCAAACGCATTAAGAAGGAAAGACATTTCACAAATTAACTTTTAAGAAGGCACACCTGTTAATTTAAATGCATTCCAGGTGACTACCTCATGAAGCTGCTTGGGAGAATGCCAAGAGTGTGCAAAGCTGTCATCAAGGCAAAGGGTGGCTATTTGAAGAATCTCAAATATAAAATATATTTTGATTTGTTTAACACTTCCTTGGTTACTACATGATTCCATGTGTGTTATTTCATAGTTTTGATGTCTTCACTATTATTCTACAATGTAGAAAATAGTAAAAATAAAGAAAAACCCTTGAATGAGCAGGTATTCTAAAACCTTTGACCGCAGTGTTTTTTTTTGCATTGGAAGCGTCTCAATCCACCGCATCCGCCAGTGTCGCACTTCTGCATCTGTGGTGAAAGGTGTCAGAGTTAGAGCAGTGTTTGTCAGACCATGAGACATCCCGAAAATCAGTCTTCTGACGTATACGTCTGTAGTGTCCGAACGGTTTGACCTACAAACTAGTATGACCACTCTATGGAAAGGGGAGATTCTCATGAACACAATGGTTTTCTCCGTACGACCCCCACAAGTGCATGGGACTCGTCTGAAGGTAACCAGTAACAGTAAAAAAAAAAAAAAAAAAAAAAAGTATGATGGTAGTTTTGTGCCTACACCAAAAAAGGGTTTAAATGTGTAAAAAAAAAAAATATTTCCTGATTTTATTTCATTTTTTTCTCTTAGGACAGACACTTCAAAACCTTGTTTCTTATGATTTATTTTTTTACCCTCATTTTTGCCATTTATGAATGGTGTTATTCAATGCGTTTCTATGGGCTTTAGTAGTAAAGTTCAAAATCAATATTTTATCCAATTTTTTTTTATAGATATTGATTTGATACCTAAAGTGGTCCTAAAATTCAAAATCCAATATCTAAACTACTACTACTACGTAACATATCTAAACATAATTTCTCTCCCAGCCCAGGTCATGATGAACATTTCCATTGAACAATGGAACAACACAATTTTCTGTCTGATAGAGGAAGTGGAATAGAGAATAGAACCAGGGACTAGGGAAGGACAGCTCTGTCTGAAATAGATTACTGAGAACATGATTTCTCTTTACAGAGCAAAGGGTGACCTTGGCAAGTAGCCTATTTAGCCATCGATATAGAGATATTTTTCCGAGGATGATATGAGGGTTAGGGATGGGCATGAGTAATCAAGTACTCAAACGGACGTCAAAGCTCGATCTGTAACCAGAGATCACATTTCAAATACTGTAAAACTATTTGGTGGAATGTGCTTTATGGCTGACCGAACAGGCAAGTTAAATGTTGTCTTGAAGAAAACATTAAATTTGCTTTGACTCTAGTGTTCTATTTGTACATGTGCATTTGCGGGGCACAACAAGAAAGAAACCAAGCATCACACTGTTCTTCTCCCTAAATGACCTTTACCCTCCATGTCTCATTCACTCAATTGCGTTCCAACCACTCCCTCTACACATGCGTGCTGAGTGCGCACACAAGCTCCCGTTAGGCTTACAGAAATAAATGCCTATTAAAAACATATCTAACTGATAGGATATACAAACTACATTCCTTGACAACAGACAAGTTTTACCATCACAAATTCAAAATGGACTGGTTGATTGAAGTAGCAAAATATGTGCTCCAAAAACGAGCTGCAGTTTTGGAATAATTGTCTCGTCTAACTTCCGCTTAAACTACTTTGCGAACTGCTAGTGCCATTTACAGTTGGTTAGCCGAGGCTATAACCCCCTAAACATACAGGTTCCACATGGAAAATATGCAAAAACATTTGTTTGATAAAGACAAAGAGTGTATCTTCATCAGAATCATATGCCTACTCATATGCTTTACTCCCGAGTGGCGCAGTGGTCTAAGGCACTGCATCGCAGTGCTAGCTGTGCCACTAGAGATCCTGGTTTGAATCCAGGCTCTGTTGTAGCCTGCTGCGACCAGGAGACCCATGGGGTGGCGCACAATTGGCCCAGCGTCGTCCAGGGTAGGGGAGGGAATGGCCGGCAGGGATGTAGCTCAGTTGGTAGAGCATGGCGTTTGCAACGCCAGGGTTGTGGGTTTGATTCCCATGGGGGGCCAGTATGAAATTTTAAAATTAAATTAATGTATGCACTCACTAACTGTAAGTCGCTCTGGATAAGAGCGTCTGCTAAATTACTAAAAATGTCAAATGTACTCATGAAACAGATGTCGTGGCCGTAATTCATCACCATGCAGTGTTCCATGTGGAATTGTTCATCCATTTGGAAAATTCCAAAGAACAGGCAGAATAAACTAAATCGAACGTCTGTATATCAAAAAGACACATTTAGGTTTTTCTTTCAACTCGCCAAATTGAGCCCCGCTTCAAATGATCACTGAGACTAACTGCTCCAGACGCATCACTTCAGACTGGCAACTTCTTTCCTTTTTGAAGATTGTGTTCCACAATATAATATAACCAATTGATATCACGGTTTCAGTAAATTAATCTTAAAATGGCACTTGCTTTTTTATTTCCTGAATATATAAATGGAGTGCTTGAAAAAAAATAATGCGAGTTGAACGGTCAACAAATGTCAAACGCTACAGGATGATATGAGGATTCGAATTATTCATACCCCTCGACTTACTCCACATTTTGTTGTGTTACAGCCTGAATTTTCTCTCCCATCTACACACAATTCCTCAGTGACAATGTGAAAATGTATTGAAAATGAAATACAGAAATATCCAAATCCCTTGACTTTTTCCACATTGTTACGTTACAGACTTATTCTAAAATGGATTCAATAGTTTTTTTCCCCCTCATCAATCTACACACAATACCTCAATGACAAAGTAAAAACAGGTTTGTATACATTTTTGCACATTTATTAAAAATAAAGAACTGAAATATTACATAAGTATTCAGACGTTTTACTCAGTACTTTGTTGAAGCACCTTTGGCAGTGATTACAGCCTCAAGTCTTCTTGGGTATGACGCTACAAGCTTGGCACACCTGTATTTTGGGGAGTTTCTCCCATTCTTCTCTGCAGATCCTCTCAAGCTCTGTCAGGTTGGATGGGGGGCATTGCTGCACATCTATTTTCAGGTCTCTCCAGAGATGTTCGATCAGGTTTTAGGTCCGGGCTCTGGCTGGGCCACACAAGGACATTCAGAGACTTGTCCCGAAGCCACTCCTGTGTTGTCTTGGCTGTGTGCTTAGGGTCGTTGTCCTGAGCGCTCTGAAGCAGGTTTTCATCAAGGATCTCTCTGTACTTTGCTCTATTCATCTTTCCCTCGATCCTGACTAGTCTCCCAGTCCCTGCCGCTGAAAAACATCCCCACAGCATGATGCTGCCACCACCATGCTTCACCGTAGGGATGGTGCCAGGTTTCCTCCATACGTGACGCTTGGCATTCAGGCAAAAGAGTTCAATCTTGGTTTCATCAGACCAGAGAATCTTGTTTCTCATGGTCTGAGAGTCTTTAGGTGGCAAACTCCAAGCGGGCTGTCATGTGCCTTTTACTGAGGAGTGGCTTCCATCTGGCCACTCTACCATAAAGGCCTGATTGGTGGAGTGCTGCAGAGATGGTTGTCCTTCTGGAATGTTCTCCCATCTCCACAGAGGAAATCCAGAGCTCTGTCAGAGTGACCATCGGGTTCTTGGTCACCTCCCTGACCAAGGCTCTTCTCCCCCGATTGCTCAGTTTGGCCGGGCGGCCAGCTCTAGGAAGAGTCTTGGTGGTTCCAAACTTCTTCCATTTAAGAATTATGGAGGCCACTGTGTTCTTGGGGACCTTCAATGATGCAGACATTTTTTTTGTACCCTTCCCCAGATCTGTTCCTCGACACAATCCTGTCTCCGAATGCTACGGACAATTCCTTCGACCTCATGGCTTGGTTTTTGGTCTGACATGCACTGTCAACTGTAGGACATTTATATAGACAGGTGTGTGCCTTTCCAAATCATGTCCAATCAATTGAATTTACCACAGGTGGACTCCAATCAAGTTGTAGAAACATCAAAGGATGATCAATGGAAACAGGATGCACCTGACCTCAATTTCGAGTCGCATAGCAAAGGGTCTTAATACTTATGTAAATAAGGTGTTTTTTATTGCTAATAAATGTGCAAAAATGTCTAAAAACCTGTTTTCGCTTTGTCATTTTGGGCTATTGTGTGTAGATTGCTGAGGATTTTTATTTATTTAATACATTTTAGAATAAGGCTGTAACGTAACAAAATGTGGAAAAGGTCAAGGGGCCTGAATGCTTTCTGAAGGCACTGTATTTTTTAATTCTGTACAGGCTTCCTTCTTTTCACTCTGTCATTTAGGTTAGTATTGTGGAGTAACTACAATGTTGTTGATCCATCCTCAGTTTTCTCCTTTCACAGCCATTGAACTGTTTTAAAGTCACCAGTGAAATACCTGCACGGTTTCCTTCCTCTCCGGCTACTGAGTTAGGAAGGACGCATGCATCTTTGTAGTGACTGGGTGTATTGATACACCATCCAAAGTGTAATTAATAACTTCACCATGCTCAAAGGGATATTCAATGTCTGCGTTTTATTTTATTTTACCCATCTACCAATCGGTGCCCGTCTTTGTGAGGCATTGGAAAAAAATCTTTGTGGTTGAATCAGTGTTTGAAATGTACTGCTCGACTGAGGGACCTTACAGATAATTGTATGTGTGGGGTACAGAGATGAGGTAGTCATTCAAAAATCATGTTAAACACTATTATTGCACACAGAGTGAGTCCATGGAACTTATTATGTGTCTTGTTACAGTAATCTAAAAGGTTGCTTGTTCGAATCCCCGAGCCGGCAAGGTGGAAAAATCTGCCGTTCTGCCCTTGAGCAAGGCAGTTAACCCCCACAACAACTGCTCAACGGTATAACGTGGATGTCGATTAAGGCAGCTCCCGGCACCTCTCTGATTAAGAAGGGTTAAATGCTGAAGACTCATTTCAGTTTAATGCATTGTTGTGCAACTTCCCTTTCCCAGAGTATGCAACTTACTACTTATTAACACATCTTTACTGCTGAACTTATTCAGGCTTGCAATAACAAAGGGGTTGAATACTTACTCAAGATATTTAAGCTTTTTATTTTTAATTAATTTGTAAACATTTCTAAAATCTTAAATCACACTTTTGACATTATGGGATATTGTGTGTATCGTCGTGGTCAAATGTTTTGAGAATGACACAAGTATTGGTCTTCACAAAGTTTGCTGCTTCAGTGTTTTTAGATATTTTTGTCAGATGTTACTATGGTATACTGAAGTATAATTACAAGCATTCCATAAGGTGTCAAAGGCTTTTATTGACAATTACATTAAGTTTATGCAAAGAGAAGTTGCTCTCGTAGGATGTGTTGGTGCCATTCTGGATGCCCCAAACAATCGGAAAGGGGATTCATCAGAGAAATGACTTTACCCCAGTCCTCAGCAGTCCAATCCCTGTACCTTTTGCAGAATATCAGTCTGTCCCTGATGTTTTTCCTGGAGAGAAGTGGCTTCCTCGCTGCCCTTCTTGACACCAGGCCATCCTCCAAAAGTCTTTGCCTCACTGTGCGTGCAGATGCACTCACACCTGCCTGCTGCCATTCCTGAGCAAGCTCTGCACTGGTGGTGCCCCGATCCAGCAGCTTAATCAACTTTAGGAGATGGTCCTGGCGCTTGCTGGACTTTCTTGGGCACCCTGAAGCCTTCTTCACAACAATTTAACCTCTCTCCTTGAAGTTCTTGATGATCTGATAAATGGTTGATTTAGGTGCAATCTTACTAGCAGCAATATCCTTGCCTGTGAATCCCTTTTTGTGCAAAGCAATGATGACGGCACGTGTTTCTTTGCAGGTAACCATGGTTAACAGAGGAAGAACAATGATTTCAAGCACCACCTTCCTTTTAAAGCTTCCAGTCTGTTATTCTAACTCAATCAGCATGACAGAGTGATCTCCAGCCTTGTCCTCGTCAACACTCTCACCTGTGTTAACGAGAGAATCACTGACAATGTCAGCTGGTCCTTTTGTGGCAGGGCTGAAATGCAGTGGAAATGTTTTTTTGGGATGAAGTTCATTTTCATGGCAAAGAGGGACTTTGCAATTAATTGCAATTAATCTGATCACTCTTCATAACATTCTGGAGTATATGGAAATTGCCATCATAAAAACTGAGGCAGCAGACTTTGTGAAAATTAATATTTGTGTCATTCTCAAAACTTTTGACCACGACTGTAGGTCAGTGACAAAAATCTCAACTTAATCAATTTTCACATTTATGCTGTAACAACATTTTTGGGGGAAATATCAAGGGGTGTGAGTACTTCCTGAAGGCACTGTATATAGTCATATCCATGGGAGATCTAATAATAATAATATGCCATTTAGCAGACGCTTTTATCCAAAGCGACTTACAGTCATGTGTGCATAAATTTTTACGTATGGGTGGTCCCGGGGATCGAACCCACTACCCTGGCGTTACAAGCGCCATGCTCTACCAATTGAGCTACAGCAATAGAGAAGCCCACTCTTATAATGATACATCATTACATTATGCAGTACATTCTACATACAGCCAGGGTTCCTGAATGCATTAATGTCTCTGAAAATCCAATACGGATCTAGAACTGGCTGTTGTTGATCAATACAGAGAAAGGAGAGTGAATGTTATTACATTTACATCTTATCCAGAGCGACTTACAGTTAGTGAGTGCATACATTTTATTTTTTTCATACTGGCCCCCTGTGGGAATCGAACCCACAACCCTGGCGTTGCAAACGCCATGCTCTACCAACTGAGCTACATCCCTGCCGGCCATTCCCTCCCCTACCCTGGACGACGCTGGGGCAATTGTGCACCGCCCCATGGGTCTCCCGGTCGCGGCCGGCTACGACAGAGCCTGGATTCGAACCAGGATCTCTAGTGGCGCAGCTAGCACTGCGCACTACGATGCAGTGCCTTAGACCACTGCGCCACTCGGGAGGTAGAAGAAGTAGTAGTAGTAGCAGCAGCAGCATAAATCAGCATCATCATCCTACCACCATGACTGGACCTGAAAATAGCTTTCCTGTAGCCTCCTCCCAGCAGCACTGCAGCATCAACTAGCTGGGCTGTTAATGAAACATGGTGCTAGGCTAGAGAGGATAGAAACACAACATTAACACAGCCTAATGAGCACTACCTGCTGGGGAGAACCCCCCAGTACTGAACCACACAGTACTGAACCACACAGTACTGAACCACACAGTACTGAACCACACAGTGACACAGTACTGAACCACACAGTACTGAACCACACAGTACTGAACCACAGTGACAGTACTGAACCACACAGTGACACACTACTGACGCATCTTGGCCACTCATCTCCGCCTTGGCAAAGTGTTCTTGTCTAACCACAACGTAATTTGGAGCGTGTACCACCCTGCTTTCAAGTCAATTCGCTAATTCTTCATGCAGCTGACATGCGGTAATGTTAATTATTAGTGTAATAGCCTTTAGTTCTTGCCATTTTGTGTTAGTTATTGTGATAGGCTCACGTTTTAGTGGTACAGCGTACCCCCACTATTTATTTTGCCGGCACACCGGACCGGCTTACTTTCACCCCTGTTCACAAGTAATGCTGGTGTGTTGCAATGCTGATTCTCTTGCTGTTGCATGCAGGGTCGTTTTTATACTATGGTAGAAGAATAGTGACCATTGTTTCAGCAACGGGCTGGTCACATGAACAACAGGCTGGTCACATGAACAACAGGCTGGTCACATGAACAACAGGCTGGTCACATGAACAACAGGCTGGTCACATGAACAACAGGCTGGTCACATGAACAACAGGCTGGCCACAAACCACTGCCTTGCTGCCAAGGATATAAAAATGTACAGCCACAGGGCTCTCCTTCCTTCCCTCCCTCTTTCTTTCTCCCTCCCGATTTATGAGTCCTCAAGGTCTAGTCATGCTACCCGGATGGATATAACCCATTTAACATTCAATACACCCTACATCCTTTGCCAGACTATCTTTCCCCCCCATCACCTCCAGCTCATCAGATGACTGGGGTTGCATCCCAAATGGTACCCTATTCCCTAACCCTATCTGGTCAAAAGTAGTGCACTATAAAGGGAATAGGGTGCCATTTGGGACGCGGCCTGTAAGCTCCACATCCACAAGCCATGGAGGAATAAACCTGGGAGGGGTGATGGAAGCTTATGTAATCAGACAGGATATGCATGTATCTATCTGGGCCATGGTTTCACACACAGGGCTGGGGCCAGGAGTCAGAGAGGAGAGAGGCTGACTGACAGCCCAGCCGTCAGTACTGACCTATGGGGAATTTCCCCAACACCTTTCTGATGCATTTCAGTCACTTCAAACCATACTTCCTTCAGCTTGAAATACTGTCCAAAGTACTGTCAGACTGATTTGTAAGACTGTCATAGCCCCAATTTAAAAAAGTACACATTGCCTGTTGATTACGTCACTCTTTTACATGGGGAGGTCGCAGAAGTTATTTTATATCAAAATGGGGTCGCAGACCAAAACAGTTTAGGAACACCTGCTGTAGACAGTCAGCACCGTATAAGCTTCTTTATGCAATACACAGTACCTGCAACTTGCCATTAAAGCAGTAGACAGATGGTTAGTCTAAAAGGTGTCAATCAGCTCATATCTGAAACCATTATTAGTTTGTTCAGAAGCACTGTAAAAGAATTCAGCTAAAAGTCTCAATACAGTCCCTCACACTGAAGTATCAGCGAAGGTCCAGGCATAGCGGATATCAGACACATGATCCCAGATCTGACGGTCCCCATCAGTCAGAAACCACCATGAAGTAACACAACTCTCCAAGTGTCTCTCCACAGGAAAAGCAATGGCACCTCCTTGCCGGGGACAGTTTGGTAGTTCCCCGGGGCACAATCTGCTCTTGCACTGCCAACTGAAAACACCCTCATCCCATAGTATTAGTGCTGAGCGATCAGTGCTTTCTGAGGTCGTTTTGGATTCGGTTCCATTATTACAAAACAATCACGGTTGCAAATAGTCCTGATAGCCACGATTAGCTGTTCAGGAGTCTTATGGCTTGGGGGTAGAAGCTGTTAAGAAGCCTTTTGGACCTAGACTTGGTGCTCCGGGACCGCTTGCCGCGTGGTAGCAGTTGTGTATATTACATTTGATGACTATTATTTCATCCCAAGTCCTCATCTCATCTCTATAGAGCTGCTGCCTCTGCTATCTGACAAAATCACAATTTTAGTAGTTCTTCAAAGTAAATAAGGCCTACTTTTATGACTGCTGAATACCAACTATCAATCACTTAGATCATGTATTTTCAGGTAGATACCTCATGAAGCAACTGCTCTCTATGTATCCCCTCTTGATCGCGCATTCTTTTGTCTAGCATAGCAGGCATAAAATAAACAGACCGGACAAGTAGCCACGCAATGGATTATGGTTAGTGTAGTTAATTATCACGTTTTCTGCGCTAAACTATGTAGAATATTGGCCTACCACATCGCACAGTTCAGGCTTGATCCAATTGATCTCTAGAGAAACTGCACTCATAGAAAAAACCTGAACGAAATGGAATTCAAATAATTGAACCAACATGGGCCAATTAGTTGTTTAAAAAACGAAAAAGAACCGACATTTCCGTGAATCGCTCAGCACTACATAATAAACACACATACTATTTGGGGTAAGACTGTAGGCCACACACACACAACGGTTTGGACCAACTGTCACCAAGGATAAAAGGACTGGTTCAAAAGTATCACCTAACACGAGGATCTCACTGCGACAATGTTTGTTTGTTTCCTCACAGTGATCAAAAGAACTGTGAAACACCCATGAGAAGGCCATATTTCTCAACCATCTGTTTCTTTAATGATTCATCACACAAAACGCTGCCTCATCGGTGTTGGGTTGGTTTGCCTGTTTTCCTCCTCCACATCCCTGTGGAAACGCCACCGTATCACTGGTTGAGTCTTAAAATGGCACCCTATTCCCTATGTAGTGCACTTCTTTTGACCAGAGTACTTTGGGCCCTGGTCAAAAGTAGTGCACTATGTAGGGAATAGGGTGCCATTTGGGAGGCACTACACTGTCAGTTTGTCTTCCACTTCCCCGTGTTACACTATTCTCAAAGGCTTTCTAAGTCACTGTCTTGTTGTGATTTAGGTCTGTTCAAGATGTTTCCTGAATGTATTATGTGAATTGTGAGATTGAATCTGCTGCCATGTTAAAAGGGACACTTCACTGTAGTCTACGTGAGGGCTGAAGCAACTCCAGGGCGTTTGTTTAAAGACAAGCTTTCTGGCTTGGCACAGGCAGGTCAGACCAAGAGTACAGTATTACCCTTAACAGTTATGCTCTGGGAAAACAAATAAGATCAGAATACCCAAAAGCATGACATCGCTAGGGCAAGGCATGTTCCCACATGAGTCTCTAGAAAGTGTATTTTTACCAGTGCAGCAGCATGCTAGCAATGTCATAATATAATGGGAGAGATGCATCGGCTTACTAGTATTACAACCAAAATAAAGGTCTGGGAAACGCCATCAGCAACAGGGGTGATAGTGTTCCCTACAGCCAGCCAAACGCCATCAGCAACAGGGGTGATAGTGTTCCCTACAGCCAGCCAAACGCCATCAGCAACAGGGGTGATAGTGTTCCCTACAGCCAGCCAAACGCCATCAGCAACAGGGGTGATAGTGTTCCCTACAGCCAGCCAAACGCCATCAGCAACAGGGGTGATAGTGTTCCCTACAGCCAGCCAAACGCCATCAGCAACAGGGGTGATAGTGTTCCCTACAGCCAGCCAAACGCCATCAGCAACAGGGGTGATAGTGTTCCCTACAGCCAGCCAAACGCCATCAGCAACAGGGGTGATAGTGTTCCCTACAGCCAGCCAAACGCCATCAGCAACAGGGGTGATAGTGTTCCCTACAGCCAGCCAAACGCCATCAGCAACAGGGGTGATAGTGTTCCCTACAGCCAGCCAAACGCCATCAGCAACAGGGGTGATAGTGTTCCCTACAGCCAGCCAAACGCCATCAGCAACAGGGGTGATTGTGTTCCCTACAGCCAGCCAAACGCCATCAGCAACAGGGGTGATAGTGTTCCCTACAGCCAGCCAAACGCCATCAGCAACAGGGGTGATAGTGTTCCCTACAGCCAGCCAAACGCCATCAGCAACAGGGGTGATAGTGTTCCCTACAGCCAGCCAAACGCCATCAGCAACAGGGGTGATAGTGTTCCCTACAGCCAGCCAAACGCCATCAGCAACAGGGGTGATAGTGTTCCCTACAGCCAGCCAAAACAGGAGCTGTTGCTGAGACTAATTTGTTTTGTTTCTGATGACAAACCTTAACAGTTGCCAAATAATTAAGAGTAGGAAAAGTCACTGGGATTGTCTTGATGCATCAAATGACCTTGCTCCCCGAGGACTTAACCTAATACTGTATAAGTTAGACACATTTTAACACACATGTATGAATACCACCACTACAGCTTCCCTGCAGGTTAAAACTTAGACATAAGTAGTCATCTACACAGTGAACCAGCACAGCCTTGTTGACCAAACACCTGAAGCTCTGCAAGGACTTGAGGAATATACAGTTGTATTCTAAACCTACCCGATAAAGCAAGGCTTATTTTAAAGTGACCATTTGAAGTCAACATGCTGGCGAACTGTATGTCTCCTTCTGGTTTGGGTCTGAGTCAGAAAGCTCAACGTGTAGTAGTAATCTGAAGCCCCGTGGTCTAAATAGTACAGGGGGAAATGTCACTAGAGTTCAACAGCTAGGTTATTCTATACAGCCATGTTATGTCTGTGCTTAGGTAGGCTACAACTTTCTCACAGATGTCAAAAACATTATAAAGTCAATTACAATCTGAGATACATCTTAGTTAAATGCATATCAACAGCTTAGTTAAATGCAGATAATTGACAAGGTTATCTTTGTATGTGCCTGTCAGTGTCAATGGGACAAGGCACAAGGACTCTTTTACCAGTCCCATCTATTGTGTGGTGGCCAAAACTAACTTACAATGTGACAGGGACATTTTTTACAGCCCATCTTGTTCTTGAAATGACAATGAAAAGTTAAGACTACTACAAATGGAACAAGGAATGCATTGAGACTGGTTGCGGAACAGTCGGAATGATCCTTAGGGTTCTAGAATGAGAATGGAGGCTGATACCGGCTGAATAATCTCACTATGAAAGGAGAGATCACAGTAGACAGACGCCCCCCTGGCCTTGCATCACTGCATCACTGCATCAACAAGGAAGCATCGTTTAATCATCACACACAGAGAGAGAGAAAGAGAGAGTTGTTTTTTTTGTTCTCACTTTTGTTTATTGTGTATTTCATTTGCTTTGGCACATGTTTCCAATGCCAATAAAGCCCCTTTGAATTGAAAAGACAGAGAGACACAGACTAAAGGGACAGACAGAACTAGAACACCACCCATGTGGTTGCTAGGCTGAAACTATTTCATCAAAACACAGTTGACATTCCCAAAACAGTCAGTGAATACTTAATAATCAAAACAGCGAAAAACTTTTAGAGTACAAAGAAAATGTAAAATGTCCACACTGCTCTAAGTGTTAATACCTTCTTTCGTTACTTAACTTACACAGCCGTGCATTACTGTATCCACCTATGGAATAGTAGCGAGTGACTGGGACCTGGTGGCAGGTCGAGCGTTGGGCCAGTAACCGAAAGGTCGCTGGTTCAAATCCCAGAGCCGACTAAGTGACAAATCTGCCGATGTGCCCTTGAGCAAGGCACTAAAGTTAACCCTAAGTCACTCTGGATAAGAGCGTCTGCTAAATGACTAACATGTAAATCACATCTAAAGGATGGGATATACTTTGAAGTTTCACAGATAAATACATATCTCCCATTAGAAAATTAGAATCCAATTCATGATAAATGAGGTCCATTACTGTCGTTCTATAAAGAATGACACTCTATTGCTGGCATGAAGCACTATACTATGCCTGTACCAAGGAGTGCACTGGATAAGTGAGCCTAAAAACAATGAACATTACAGATTAAAGTTATTTCTGTCATGATACATTTAGAATCACATTCGCTTAAAATATTGTGTCACATCAATATGGAGTAGCCATCCATTTCCAACTGAAATCACTGACAAACTCAATGACAATACTGTATTTTCAACTAGTAAACTACAAAGACAAGCAAACCTACTTCGTCAAGAATGACTGATTTTCCAAAAGCCCATTCATTTTCAGAGTTTGTCATCCATGGCCTTCCTGTTTCAGACTCCTACACTCTCTGGAATACCACCCAAAGCTCAGTGGGAATTAAATGATACAGGTACCGTATATCACAAAAGAATGACTAAACTACAAAGATGCGCAAAATGACTTCACTATGACTGATGTTCATTCTACACTGTCAGGAATGCCACCCATAGCCCGTAGCTCAGTCAGTGTAAGTGTTTAAAAGCAAAAGGCCCAGGTTCTTACCTGTGGTGTTTCTTAGGGGGAGGGGGTGGTGGAGTGGGGTCATGGCTTGAACTCTTCCCCTCTGCTGAGAGCTGCTCCGTGCGTTCTGTGCTGGAGAGAGACGACGGAGTCGACTTGGTCAACATGCTCCCGTTATGTTTGCCCTCCTCCGCGCTGCCGCTGCTGCAGCTTGCCTGCTTCTGACTGGCACCATTGTTGGCTGCAGTGCCTGGCAGGGTGCTGCCCTGCTGGCCCTCGCTGCCCTGTGTCACCCCCGTGGGTCTCCAGTCACTGGCGTCCCTCCAGACAGCCGCCCTATTGATGAGCCCCGTCACCCTGCTCTGAGAGGCACTCTCCTGAGCATGGCCCTCCTCTGTCTCCCCCTCCTCCTCCTCCTCGATCCGGCCCTCCCAATTCCAGGTGGTGGTGTGGAGCTTGTGCCTCCGGGCATCAGACGAGGCTGAGCTGTGGGGCTCCATCTGGGGCTTCACCTGCACCTGGACGTCCCTGGAAGACGGTGAGAAAACCAGAGCCTGTATGCTGAGCTCAGGCAGAGGCACCGGGGAGAGGCTGGAGGTCCCCAGGTGCGGTTTGGGCGATCGGTTGTTCCTCTTGGGCGGTATAGGGGGGCTGTTCTGGGGTTTGGGCTGGAGGGAAGCAGGGAAGGCTGGGGATGATGTCTCTGTTACAGAGGAGCTGGAGGGCCACTTGAAAGCTGGGCTGCCGGGGTTGCTGAGGGCCGTGGGGCTGAAGTAAGGCCACTGGGTGCTGACGGCCGAGTCCGGACTGCTCAGATAGAACGTCCGGTTGTTCTCCTCAGTATGAGCAGCCCGGACGGTTATCTTGGCCCTCTGGTTCTGACCCTCTTCTGTGAGCTCCACCTCCAGCTCTGAGTGTTGTTTTTGGGCCTGGGGCTTCCCGTTCCCTCCTCCAGCGCTCTGAGGCCTCCTCTTCCTCTTGGTGCTCTCAGCGTAGATGGGTTCTGACGACAGCGTATGTCCGTCTGAGGGAGAGGGACTATCTGGCCCCACCAGTCCGAAGCCGTCCGGCCCTGTGAGAGAGTCTGTGCTGCTGCGGTAGGAGCAAGAGTCTGACAGAGACAGAGTACCAGGCTCGGAGAGGAAGGAGCCACTTCTGCCTCCTCCACAGGACTGGAGGTTGTGCCCTAGAGGCCCTGGAGATGCCCCTGAGTCCAGAGTGGTTAAGGATGGGACGGGAGAAGTACTGGACTGGTTGGTGTTCCCAGACGTGATGCCCCCATTACTGGGGGCGGCTGTGGTGGTGATAAGACAGTTACTGATGCCGTTACCGGCTGTTGCCATGGCAATACCCAGAGGTGCTTTCACTTCCTGGACAGCCTGGACTGTGGAAGACCCTCTGGTGGTGGTCACCATGCCGACGCTGTTCCCGTTGCAAGTACTCTCTGTGGTTTTGGTAGTCTTGGTGATCTGTTGCCTATAGGACGAGTCACCTTTGCTATTCCCTTTCTCCTTCAGACTGTGAGGCCCTTGGCCGTGTCTGTCCTCCTGGGTCACTAAGACACTGCTGATGATCATACTAGAGTCCTTCTGGAGGGCCGACGGGGACAGAGAAGACCGGGGGCTGATAGGACCGGGGGAGAAACGGCTGCCGGGGTAGTCCATCTTCCCAGGGGTTGTAGTACTCTGTAGTACGGCCTCTCTCAGGGCCTTGTTACAACCGTTACTGTCTATGTAGATAGGGGACAGGTCCAACATCTTCTTAAGGCCCAGTCGGTCCACTGGACTCTTCGGATTGTCCTGAGGGGAAACCTATTGAGGGGAAACACAATTCATGGTTATATAAAGCATACAAACATTATTGAATCACTTCACATTAAGTGACTAAAACCTATGGGTTTCATTCTAGATGTACTTATTTAGTCAAATGCAAAGGCATACAGTGTCATAAATGTGTATTTGAGTTAGTGAGATCTCACCTGCTCTATGTTCATGTTGAGGTCTGCCAGCATCTCGCCTGAGTCAGGGAGCATCATGGTGGGGCGCACGGCGATGGTGGGTTTGGAGTAGGGCGAGGGCACGGTCACTCCTTGGCCCTCCTCCTCCTCACCCCTCAGACCGGTCCTCAGGGTACCACAGGGCACTGTGCTGCCACCGCTGGCACGGTGGGCGCTACGCGGATGGAAGCAGTTCTTACACGAGCCGGGTTTCCACACGTGTTCTGAAAACTCACCGCAGGCCGACATGTTTGTCTGAAACCTATAGCTGATGTCACTGGAGGTGGGAGATGGGATGAACCGGCATGGTTCGTAGTTGTACACAGAAGCCCGGTGTCACACGAAAGCCTGCAGAAATCAGAATGACAATGTGAATAGAGTTGTATTTACGGTGTCGATTCTCATGTTAAAGCACTGTTACTTATCTTATCTCCTTGAGTTAATCAATAACTATCCTAACACAAAGGAATGCTATTGAGAGCACACACAGTGTTTGAGCTGAGTTTCAGGGAGCTGAACATGACAGCGGAGGTTATGAACACGACGATTTAGTTCCCCAATAGGCAGCCCGATGGAAACATTTGACCTGCGGGTGATTTTATTTACATTATTGGACGTAAAAGACTGTGAAATCAGCTCATATTGATTTTGATTTAGGAAATCTGTTCCCAAGTATTCCCACTTATAAATAGAGGCATATGTGATAGTATCCCAATGTAATCAATGTTTGAAATTATTCTGTTTTTGTCAAATACTATATCTGTTTGGGATTCTTGCGGTCAATTTGCAGTGTACAAATTATTTATAACTATTTTTCACCCCCCCGACCATCCGCTCAAGGGAAAATCGGCCTGCGGCTGGATGTAATTGGGGACCCAGAGTTTAACGCGTTTCCTATACCTATTTGAACTCCAACAGATTTGTCAACCTGGATTCACAGATCCCCCTACAGGTACTCGCTGAGACAACAGTTAGTCAGACAACCGGTCTCCTTTCTAGATGTTTTTAACCCTCAACATTACACCATTCAGTTTTCTCTGTTGAATTACGAAATACGAGTTCATTCATATCAACGCAATAAAAATATAACTTTTAAGGAAAAGGTATTTTAGAGTTGGTTGTGGTGTTGCGCAATGATCAAAGCACTTGACACCCCACTGATGAAAACCAAAAGGTGCAATACTCAGTTACGTCCTAACTAGCACCCTATTCCCTACATTGGTTAAAAGTAGTGCACTATGTAGGGTATAGGGTACCATTTTGGGACACAAACCTCCCCTCCTCAGCCCTTTCCTCTGCCTAACAGAACTAGCATTATGTCTGGTTCAGGAAGCACCACAGCTGTCTGACTGCAGGGTAAATTAGAATAGAAAGATGACAGTAAACACCTCATGAGCATGTTAACAGGACATATTCCATCATGGCTATTATTATTATTATTATTATTTATTTAGCAGACGCTCTTATCCAGAGCGACTTACAGGAGCAATTAGGGTTAAGTGCCTTGCTTAAGGGCACATCAACAGATTTTTCACCTAGTCGGCTCGGGGATTAGAACCAGCGACCTTTCGGTTACTGGCACAACGCTCTTACCCACTAAGCTACCTGCCGCTATGACATTGTAGCAACATTGATGTGTATTTCATTGGTTCCACAATAATATTCTATGGATTCAATTTTCCCAGTGATTCTAACAAATTACTTATGGCCAAATCCATCAAGTGTCTGAATTTGTGTGGTCATGTGGTGCCAGTAAAAGTTTAAACAATACCAGGCTTTAACCTCTTCGTGGTAAACTCAACAATCTCCACCACTATCACGCCACTCCAGATGCCTCTGAGCTCTGTCCTCGTTCCCAAGCTTCCTAAATTAGAGGGTCCTACTTTCTGTTGAGTCCACAAGACCCCCAGGAACATAAAAGGCGTTTAGAATGCAGTCTCATGTTGTAGAACGCCTCAAACATCCCAGAGGTCAGAATGCCTGGAATGTGGAGAGGCGCAAGTGTCACACCACCACCCCAGCAGCAGTACCACCAGCAGCATCTCGAACACCTCTCCCTGTCTGAGTCATGTTAAAGACTGGAGGACGGTGAGAAAATCAACATGACTAGAGGGTTTGTCTGTCTTGGTTCTCCTGGGTTCTCCTCCCCTCTGTCTTCACACAGAGCTAAATACCTGGAGACAAGCCTTGGAAATGGCACACAGCAGTACACACTACCCCACCCCCTAAAGTCAATAAGAAAGCAATACAGAGGATGTAGCCTTATATAAAAGCTGATGGAATAACACAGATTACTCATCCAATATCAAACAACACCAGAAACTGGAATTTATGGTATTGATTTTCTAGCTTTATAATATCTAGGGACCAACTATAGACTTGGGCTTTAGGAGGAGGGGAGTTTCTTGACTTAGTGAGATGCATGTTTACACCTACAGCATAATCTGCATTCCTTTGTTGTTTTTCTGACACAATAACTATCTGGAAAGCACCGGAAACAGCACTGATTGTTCTTTCAACTGTTTTTCCAATAGTATGAGTAATACATGTAGCCTATATTAAAATATATGACTTATAGCTGTATGGCACATGGTCTACTTCTGAATCTTATCTTTTCCATTTTCTCATCAGCCTGGGTATCCATCTACAGTACATTCAGAAAGTATTCAGACCCCTTATTGAATATTTATGTAAATGTCAATTCAGTTTTTTATTTGTAATAACATCTGCTAAAATTGTCTAAAAACCTGTTTTTGCTTTGTCATTATGGGGTATTGTGTGTAGATTGATGAGGGGGGGACGACGACGACTATTGAATCAAAGGCTGTAAATTAACAAAATGTGTAAAAAGTCAAGGGGTCTGAATACTTTCCGAATGCACTGTAACACCCAAAACAAAAACAAGACTGGACATGTGGTGAGGAGGAGTTTAATTTGAGGCTGATGTCAATTTCTTCAGCTCCATCACCTCTAGAAATGAACACGGCCAAATCCTTCCACAGATTCTGAGTGTAGCCTACCTCCTCCTTTCTCAGTAGAAATGACACTATTCTATGTAGGACTACTCCTGTACTCTGAGACTAACATCTATATACTAGTATGGTCAGACGGTCAAGAGTCATGACACAAATTCAAGTCTGGACTTTCTTAAATAAACAAAGTTCTGTCATATAGCTGTTAAGAATTTCAGAAGTGAAAATGGGGGGATGAAAAAAGTGATCAGTGGTGCAAAGGTGACCTGCTGCATGGGTCTGGGTCAACTTTGTCCTCTCAAACTTTGTGGCATTCCGCCTCTTGGGAACATAATAAAAGCCATCTTTGTCTCTCTGTGAGTGTGTAATGAACTAGTGCTGCCTCTGAGCTGTAGCCTACCCCCTGACGTCTCGGCCTAGCATGCAATAACAGAACAGTGCCTGGAAGCCAATGACAGAACAGTGCCTGGAAGCCAATGACAGAACAGTGCCTGGAAGCCAATGACAGAACAGTGCCTGGAAGCCAATGACAGAACAGTGCCTGGAAGCCAATGACAGAACAGTGCCTGGAAGCCAATGACAGAACAGTGCCTGGAAGCCAATGACAGAACAGTGCCTGGAAGCCAATGACAGAACAGTGCCTGGAAGCCAATGACAGAACAGTGCCTGGAAGCCAAAGACAGAACAGTGCCTGGAAGCCAAAGACAGAACAGTGCCTGGAAGCCAAAGACAGAACAGTGCCTGGAAGCCAATGACAGAACAGTGCCTGGAAGCCAATGACAGAACAGTGCCTGGAAGCCAATGACAGAACAGTGCCTGGAAGCCAATGACAGAACAGTGCCTGGAAGCCAATGACAGAACAGTGCCTGGAAGCCAATGACAGAACAGTGCCTGGAAGCCAATGACAGAACAGTGCCTGGAAGCCAATGACAGAACAGTGCCTGGAAGCCAATGACAGAACAGTGCCTGGAAGCCAATGACAGAACAGTGCCTGGAAGCCAATGACAGAACAGTGCCTGGAAGCCAATGACAGAACAGTGCCTGGAAGCCAATGACAGAACAGTGCCTGGAAGCCAATGACAGAACAGTGCCTGGAAGCCAATGACAGAACAGTGCCTGGAAGCCAATGACAGAACAGTGCCTGGAAGCCAATGACAGAACAGTGCCTGGAAGCCAATAACAGTACAGTGCCTGGAAGCCAATAACAGTACAGTGCCTGGAAGCCAATAACAGAACAGTGCCTGGAAGCCAATGACAGAACAGTGCCTGGAAGCCAATGACAGAACAGTGCCTGGAAGCCAATGACAGAACAGTGCCTGGAAGCCAATGACAGAACAGTGCCTGGAAGCCAATGACAGAACAGTGCCTGGAAGCCAATGACAGAACAGTGCCTGGAAGCCAATAACAGTACAGTGCCTGGAAGCCAATAACAGAACAGTGCCTGGAAGCCAATAACAGAACAGTGCCTGGAAGCCAATAACAGAACAGTGCCTGGAAGCCAATAACAGAACAGTGCCTGGAAGCCAATAACAGAACAGTGCCTGGAAGCCAAACTGCCTTATTCCTGTCACCCTAACAACACAACACTACTGACCACACATAATGCATTATTTGCTCAGGGCTAGCCTGATGCAGTGGGGAACGCAACCTGTGTGACAATGGTTAGACTCAGTGGCAACATTTTGACAGTCATAGGCAAATAAAGACAGGGGCGGGGCAGGGCTATGTCAAAGAAAGAACAGCTGAAAAAATTGATTTATTGGTTGACTTTTACACTTTCAAGTTCATTGCAGCCATGAGACGCTTAAGACAAGATTGATATTACGTGACCAGTAATTCCATCCTGAGCACGCACGCGCACACGGGGTGTGTGTGTGTGTGTGGGGGGTCTATGGATCGATACTCGACTATGTAATAAACGGAACAACAACTATATATTACCAAATAGGGCCTTACATTCTCAACCCGATCACGGACGATATCCATCGAATTATCTTAAGGATCTACAAGGCATTACCACGCAGTGTGTTTTACGCGAATAATTCATTCCTGTGCTGAGGCGCCTGTTTGAACATCGATACAGAATTTCCCATTCAGTTGATTGACATTTATTCTCATTCGAACCGCGACTCCTGAAGGTATCATTCTTTCCATTTTCTGAAACAAGTGGGATGCCTATAGCCTCCTAGAGGACGTGCCTCGTTCCTGAGAAAATCTATAGATATATGTTGACATTTTCAAGCTCCTTATCTTTGTTCAGCCATGGTCTCAAATAACATGTTTCACTTTTCGTATCTAAATGTGTCATCCTGGACCATGGTTACAGGCTAAGCATTAACACCTGTGACATATGCCTACCCAATAAGGGAGTTCTTAGCCTGGTTATAAGGAGCAAATACTAAGTAGAAGGACAACCTATATAAATTAAACAAATACTGGCTTAAATAAACGTAACTGTATATGCGAATCTATTGGCCGGGGAAAAGAAAAACGCGTGCCAATTCTGTGGAAAGTGTCAAATGTTTTTGCTTACCTGAGCACTTCTCCCGTTCTTGACTTGCCTTGCCAACGCCGTCTCCCTTCCCAAAAAACTCAAAACACCTTAGGTCCCAAAAACAAAGTGGCTCATTTTTATGTTATTTATCCCACGTCCGACACACCGATAGGTAGCTTGGGAAATATGTGGACTCCCAGCAGGCAGCTTTTATCCGCGTCTCTTGAAACTCGCAGCGAGGTGAACTGGTGGAGGAACGGGCGGAGGAACGGGCGAATGGTGAGTTTGAAGCCCCTCAGCGAGGGGCGGAGCTTCCTATTCTAAACGAATAAACTCCACGTTGAGTCGCAGACTAGTCTGGCCACATTCAAGTGCTTGTAAAGTGGTTTCGGATACTATTCAATTTAATTTAAAGGGGTTTTATTGGCATTTGAGACATATGTTTACATTGCCAAAGCAAGTGAAATAAACAATAAACAACAGTGAGAAGACAAAAAACAACATCAACAAAAAAACAACATCAACAAAAAAACAACATCAACAAAAAAGAACATACAAAAATGTACAGTAAACGTTGCAGTACAACTAGCTCACCTTCTGCTCTCCACCTGTGGCGAATTGAACTGAATTGAGAAGGAGAGAAACACAGATACAGTGAGGGGGAAAAGTATTTGATCCCCTGCTGATTTTGTACGTTTGCCCACTGACAAAGACATGATCAGTCTATAATTTTAATGGTAGGTTTATTTGAACAGTGAGAGACAGAATAACAACAAAAAAATCCAGAAAAAAGCATGTCAAAAATGTTATAAATTGATTAGCATTTTATTTTTTTATTTTTTTTATTTCACCTTTATTTAACCAGGTAAACCAGTTGAGAACAAGTTCTCATTTACAACTGCGACCTGGCCAAGATAAAGCAAAGCAGTGCGATAAAAACAACAACACAGTTACATATGGGGTAAAACAAAACAAAGTCAAAAATACAACAGAAATACAATTAATATACAGTGTGCAAATTTAGCAAGTTATGGAGGTAAGGCAATAAAATAGGCTATAGTGCAAAATAATTACAATTTAGTATTAACACTGGAATGATGTGCAAGAGATGATGTGCAAATAGAGATACTGGGTACAAATGAGCAAAATAAATAACAATATAGGGATGAGGTAGTTGGGCGGGCTAATTTCAGATGGGCTGTGTACAGGTGCAGTGATCGGTAAGGTGCTCTGACAACTGATGCTTAAAGTTAGTGAGGGAGATAAGTGTCTCCAGCTTCAGAGATTTTTGCAATTTGTTCCAGTCATTGGCAGCAGAGAACTGGAAGGAATTGCGGCCAAAGGAGGTGTTGGCTTTGGGGATGACCAGTGAGATATACCCGCTGGAGCGCAGACTACGGGTGGGTGTTGCTATGGTGACCAATGAGCTAAGATAAGACAGGGATTTGCCTAGCAGTGATTTATAGATGGCCTGGAGCCAGTGGGTTTGGCGACGAATATGTAGTGAGGACCAGCCAACAAGAGCGTACAGGTCACAGTGGTGGGTATTATATGGGGCTTTGGAGACAAAACGGATGGCACTGTGATAGACAACATCCAATTTGCTGAGTAGAGTGTTGGAGGCTATTTTGTAAATGACATCGCCGAAGTCAAGGATCGGTAGGATAGTCAGTTTTACGAGGGCATGTTTGGCAGCATGAGTGAAGGAGGCTTTGTTGCGAAATAGGAAACCGATTCTAGATTTAACTTTGGATTGGAGATTCTTAATGTGAGTCTGGAAGGAGAGTTTACAGTCTAACCAGACACCTAGATATTTGTAGTTGTCCACATACTCTAGGTCAGACCCGTCTAGAGTAGTGATTCTAGTCGGGTGGGCGGGTGCAAGCAGCGTTCGGTTGAAGAGCATGCATTTAGTTTTACTAGTGTTTAAGAGCAGTTGGAGGCTACTGAAGGAGTGTTGTATGGAATTGAAGCTCGTTTGGAGGTTTGTTAACACAGTGTCCAATGAAGGGCCAGATGTATACAAAATGGTGTCGTCTGCGTAGAGGTGGATCTGAGAGTCACCAGCAGCAAGAGCGACGTCATTGATATACACAGAGAAAAGAGTTGGCCCAAGAATTGAACCCTGTGGCACCCCCATAGAGACTGCCATAGGTCCAGACAACAGGCCCTCCGATTTGACACATTGAACTCTATCTGAGAAGTAGTTGGTGAACCAGGCGAGGCAGTCATTTGAGAAACCAAGGCTATTTAGTCTGCCAATAAGAATGCGGTGGTTGACAGAGTCGAAAGCCTTGGCCAGGTCAATGAAAACGGCTGCACAGTACTGTCTATTATCGATCGCGGTTATAATATCATTTAGGACCTTGAGCGTGGCTGAAGTGCACCCATGACCAGCTCGAAACCGGATTGCATAGCGGAGAAGGTACGGTGGGATTCGAAATGGTCGGTGATCTGTTTGTTGACTTGGCTTTCAAAAACTTTTGAAAGGCAGGGCAGGATGGATATGGGTCTGTAACAGTTTGGATCTAGAGTGTCACCCCCTTTGAAGAGGGGGGATGACCGCGGCAGCTTTCCAATCTCTGGGGATCTCAGACGTTACGAAAGAGAGGTTGAACAGGCTAGTAATAGGGGTTGCGACAATTTCGGCGGCTAGTTTTAGAAAAGAAAGGGTCCAGATTGTCTAGCCCAGATGATTTGTAGGGGTCCAGATTTTGCAACTCTTTTAGAACATCAGCTGTCTGGATTTGTGTGAAGGAGAAGCGGGGGGGGGGCATGGGCAAGTTGCAGCGGAGGGTGCAGAGCTGGTGGCCGGGGTAGTGGTAGCCAGGTGGAAAGCATGGCCAGCCGTAGCAAAATGCTTGTTGAAATTCTCGATTATTGTAGATTTATCGGTGGTGATAGTGTTTCCTAGCCTCAGTGCAGTGGGCAGCTGGGAGGAAGTGCTCTTATTTTCCATGGACTTTACAGTGTCCCAAAACTTTTTGGAGTTAGTGCTACAGGATGCAAATTTCTGTTTGAAAAAGTTAGCCTTTGCTTTCCTAACTGCTTGTGTATATTGGTTCCTAACTTCCCTGAAAAGTTGCATATCACGGGGCTATTTGATGCTAATGCAGTACGCCACAGGATGTTTTTGTGCTGGTCAAGGGCAGTCAAGTCTGAGGAGAACCAGGGGCTATATCTGTTCTTAGTTCTGTATTTTTTGAATGGGGCATGTCTATTTAAGATTGAGAGGAAATTACTTTTAAAGAACAACCAGGCATCCTCTACTGACGGAATGAGATCTATATCCATCCAGGATACCTGGGCCAGGTCAATTAGGAAGGCCTGCTCGCTGAAGTGTTTTTGGGAGCGTTTGACAGTGATGAGGGGTGGTCGTTTGACCGCGGACCCGCTACGGACGCAGGCAATAAGGCAGTGATCGCTGAGATCCTGGTTGAAGACAGCGGAGGTGTATTTAGAGGGTAAGTTAGTCAGGATGATATCTATGAGGGTACCCATGTTTACGGATTTAGGGTTGTACCTGGTAGGTTCGTTGATAATTTGTGTGAGATTGAGGGCATCTAGTTTAGATTGTAGGATGGCCGGGGTGTTAAGCATATCCCAATTTAGGTCACCAAGCAGTACGAACTCTGAGGATAGATGGGGGGCAATCAATTCACATATGGTGTCCAGGGCACAGCTGGGGGCTGAGGGGGGTCTGTAGCAAGCGGCAACAGTGAGTATTTGACCCCTCTGCAAAACATGACTTAGTACTTGGTGGCAAAACCCTTGTTGGCAATCACAGAGACGTTTCTTGTAGTTGGCCACCAGGTTTGCACACATCTCAGGAGGGATTTTGTCCCACTCCTCTTTGCAGATCTTCTCCAAGTCATTAAGGTTTCGAGGCTGACGTTTGGCAACTCGAACCTTCAGCTCCCTCCACAGATTTTCTATGGGATTAAGGTCTGGAGACTGGCTAGGCCACTCCAGGACCTTAATGTGCTACTTCTTGAGCCACTCCTTTGTTGCCTTGGCCGTCTGTTTTGGGTCATTGTCATGCTGGAATACCCATCCATGACCCATTTTCAATGCCCTGGCTGAGGGAAGAAGGTTCTCACCCAAGATTTGACGGTACATGGCCCCGTACATCGTCCCTTTGATGCGGTGAAGTTGTCCTGTCCCCTTAGCAGACAAACACCCCCAAAGCATAATGTTTCCACCTCCATGTTTGATGGTGGGGATGGTGTTCTTGGGGTCATAGGCAGCATTCCTCCTCCTACAAACACGGCGAGTTGAGTTGATGCCAAAGAGCTCGATTTTGGTCTCATTTGACCACAACACTTTCACCCAGCTCTCCTCTGAATCATTCAGATGTTCATTGGCAAACTTCAGACGGCCCTGTATATGTGCTTTCTTGAGCAGGGGGACCTTGCAGGCGCTGCAGTATTTGAGTCCTTCACGGCGTAGTGTGTTACCAATTGTTTTCTTGGTGAATATGGTCCCAGCTGCCTTGAGATCATTGACAAGATCCTCCCGTGTAGTTCTGGGCTGATTCCTCAACGTTCTCATGATCATTGCAACTCCACGAGATTGACAGTTTTTTTGTGTTTCTTCCATTTGTGAATAATCGCACCAACTGTTGTCACCTTCTCACCAAGCTGCTAGGCGATGGTCTTGTAGCCCATTCCAGCCTTGTGTAGGTCTACAATATTGTCCCTGACATCCTTGGAGAGCTTTATGGTCTTGGCCATGGTGGAGAGTTTGGAATCTGATTGATTGATTGCTTCTGTGGACAGGTGTCTTTTATACAGGTAACAAACTGAGATTAGGAGCACTCCCTTTAAGAGTGTGCTCCTAATCTCAGCTCGTTACCTGTATGAAAAGACACCTGGGAGCCAGAAATCTTTCTGATTGAGAGGGGGTCAAATACTTATTTCCCTCATTAAAATGAAAATCAATTTATAACATTTTTGACATGCGTTTTTCTGGATTTCTTTGTTGTTATTCTGTCTGTCACTGTTCAAATAAACCTACCATTAAAATTATAGACTGATCATTTCTTTGTCAGTGGGCAAACATACAAGATCCTGGTTCGAATCCAGGCTCTGTCGTAGACGGCCGCGACCGGGAGACCCATGGGGTGGCACACAATTGGCCCAGCGTCGTCCAGGTTAGGGGAGGGAATGGCCGGCAGGGATGTAGCTCAGTTGGTAGAGCATGGCGTTTGCAACGCCAGGGTTGTGGGTTCGTTTCCCACGGGGGGGCAGTATATATATATTTTTTAATAATAATGTATGCACTCACTAACTGTAAGTCGCTCTGGATAAGAGCGTCTGCTAAATGACTAAAATGTAAATGTAAATGTACATGAAGGCAGAGGTTGAGAGCAGAAGGTGAGCTAGTTGTACTGTAATGTTTACTGTATGTTTTTTTTTGTTGATGTATTTTTTGTTGTTGATGTTGTTTTTTGTGTCTTCTCACTGTTGTTTATTGTTTATTTCACTTGCTTTGGCAATGTAAACATATGTCTCATTATGATTGCATTATAACCGGGGCCAAAGGAGGCCCAGCTCCACATTGTCAGTACCATTCAGTACCACAACTGAAAGGTCACCTCACCGAACAGCTTCCAACCACATCTGCACACCGTTTTTTATATTTATATTTATTTTATTTGATCTTTATTGTTGTCTATCACTTGTTTTCTTTGGTGCAAATATTTTTTTTTAAACAGCTTCGTCAAAACAGCCAGGCAAACAAAATGCACACACACACACACACACACACACACACACACACACACACACACACACACACACACACACACACACACACACACACACACACACACACACACACACACACACACACACACACACACACACACACACACACACACACACAGAGAGAGTTGAGTTGACAACTCTCCCCTCAGGGCAGGCAGACCCAAAAGGGACCTGTGTGCATGTGAATTGTTTTCGTCTGAGCAACCCATAATTACCCTAATTTGCTGATAGGGGATGAGTCATTTAATTATTAACTTTCAATGCAAATTCAAAACACCTGCCTTCTCCCTTTTTCCTGCAACAAAAAGGTGATCAAATCATCGCCTATCAACCTCCAATGTATGGGCTGGAGAGAAAAAGAGGGAAATAGGAGGACATGTACTGACATGTTCAACAACACATACCAACATACTGATGCCAGGTTTATCTACACAGTCAGTTAAGGTTTGATAAGTCAAATCCTATGTTATTGTCTTCCTTTTATGGGACACAACCTGAAAACCCGATACACACACACGTACACACACACACACACACACACACACACACACTTTTGCACTAATAATTTACTGCTGCTACTCTGTTCTTTATTTTACTCTTATTATTATCTATCCTGATGCCTAGTCACTTTACCCTGCCTTCATGTACATATCTACCTCAAATATCTTATTATTATCTATCCTGTTGCCTAGTCACTTTACCCTGCCTTCATGTACATATCTACCTCAAATATCTTATTATTATCTATCCTGATGCCTAGTCACTTTACCCTGCCTTCATGTACATATCTACCTCAAATACCTTATTATCATCTATCCTGATGCCTAGTCACTTTACCCTGCCTTCATGTACATATCTACCTCAAATACCTTATTATTATCTATCCTGATGCCTAGTCACTTTACCCTGCCTTCATGTACATATCTACCTCAAATACCTTATTATTATCTATCCTGATGCCTAGTCACTTTACCCTGCCTTCATGTACATATCTACCTCAAATACCTTATTATTATCTATCCTGATGCCTAGTCACTTTACCCTGCCTTCATGTACATATCTACCTCAAATACCTTATTATTATCTATCCTGTTGCCTAGTCACTTTACCCTGCCTTCATGTACATATCTACCTCAAATATCTTATTATTATCTATCCTGTTGCCTAGTCACTTTACCCTGCCTTCATGTACATATCTACCTCAAATATCTTATTATTATCTATCCTGATGCCTAGTCACTTTACCCTGCCTTCATGTACATATCTACCTCAAATACCTTATTATTATCTATCCTGATGCCTAGTCACTTTACCCTGCCTTCATCTCCATATCTACCTCAAATACCTTATTATTATCTATCCTGTTGCCTAGTCACTTTACCCTGCCTTCATGTACATATCTACCTCACATATCTTATTATTATCTATCCTGTTGCCTAGTCACTTTACCCTGCCTTCATGTACATATCTACCTCAAATATCTTATTATTATCTATCCTGATGCCTAGTCACTTTACCCTGCCTTCATGTACATATCTACCTCAAATATCTTATTATTATCTATCCTGATGCCTAGTCACTTTACCCTGCCTTCATGTATACTGAACAAAAATATAAACGCAACATGCAATAATTTCAAAGTTTTACAGTTCATATAAGGAAATATAAGGAAATCAGTCAATTGAAATAAATAAATTAGGACCTAAACTATAGAGTTCACATGGGAATACAGACATGCATCTGTTAGTCACAGATACCTTAAAAAAATAAAAGTACGCCATGGATCATAAAACCAGTCAGTCTCACTCCTCTTCAATGGCTGTGCGAAGTTGCTGGATATTGTCAGGAACTCGAACACTCTGTCGAACACGTCAATCCAGAGCATCCCAAACATGCACAATTGGTGAAATGTCTGGTGAGTATGCAGGCCATGGAAGAAGTGGGACATTTTCAGCTTCCAGGAATTGTGTACAGTTCCTTGCGACATGGGGCCGTGCATTATCATGCTGAAACATAAGGTGATTGTGGCTGATGAATGGCACAACAATGGGCCTCAGGATCTCGTCACGGTAGCTCTGTGCATTCAAATTGCCATCGATAAAATGCAATTGTGTTTGTTGTCCGTAGCTTATGCCTGCCCATACTGTAACCCCACCGCCACCATGGGGATCCTCTGTTCACAACGTTGACATCAGCCAACCGCCTGCCCACACAACGCCATACACGTGGTCTGCGATTGTAAGGCCGGTTGGACATACTGCCAAATGATCTAAAACGATGTTGGAGGCGGCTTATGGTAGAGAAATGAACATT
Organism: Coregonus clupeaformis; assembly: GCF_020615455.1. Classification (NCBI taxonomy): domain Eukaryota; kingdom Metazoa; phylum Chordata; class Actinopteri; order Salmoniformes; family Salmonidae; genus Coregonus; species Coregonus clupeaformis. The sequence continues at coordinate 20,448,874 of NC_059200.1, read as the reverse complement.
CAGTTCTCTGGCAACAGCTCTGAAGGACATTCCTGCAGACAGCATGCCAATTGCATGCTCCTTCAAAACTTGAGACATCTGTGGCATTGTGTTGTGTAACAAATCTGAACATTTTAGAGGGGCCTTTTATTGTCCCCAGTACAAAGTGCACCTGTGTAATGATCATGCTGTTTAACCAGCTTCTTGATATGCCACACCTGTCAGGTGGATGGATTATCTTGGCAAAGGAGAAATTCTCACTAACAGGCATGTAAACAAATTTGTGCCCAACATTTGAGAGAAATAAGGTTTTTGTGCGTATGGAACATTTCTGGGATCTTTTATTTCAGCTCATGAAACATGGGACCAACACTTTACATGTTGCGTTTATATTTTTGTTCAGTGTACATATCTACAGTGAGGGAAAAAAGTATTTGATCCCCTGCTGATTTTGTACGTTTGCCCACTGACTAAGAAATGATCAGTCTATAATTTTAATGGTAGGTTTATTTGAACAGTGAGAGACAGAATAACAACAAAAAAATCCAGAAAAACGCATGTCAAAAATGTTATAAATTGATTTGCATTTTAATGAGGGAAATAAGTATTTGACCCCTCTGCAAAACATGACTTAGTACTTGGCAAAACCCTTGTCGGCAATCACAGAGGTCAGACGTTTCTTGTAGTTGGCCACCAGGTTTGCACACATCTCAGGAGGGATTTTGTCCCACTCCTCTTTGCAGATCTTCTCCAAGTCATTTCAGCTCCCTCCACAGATTTTCTATGGGATTAAGGTCTGGAGACTGGCTAGGCCACTCCAGGACCTTAATGTGCTTCTTCTTGAGCCACTCCTTTGTTGTCTTGGCCGTGTGTTTTGGGTCATTGTCATGCTGGAATACCCATCCACGACCCATTTTCAATGCCCTGGCTGAGGGAAGGAGGTTCTCACCCAAGATTTGACGGTACATGGCCCCGTCCATCGTCCCTTTGATGCTGTGAAGTTGTCCTGTCCCCTTAGCAGACAAACACCCCCAAAGCATAATGTTTCCACCTCAATGTTTGACGGTGGGGATGGTGTTCTTGGGGTCATAGGCAGCATTCCTCCTCCTCCAAACACAGTGAGTTGAGTTGAGGCCAAAGAGCTCGATTTTGGTCTCATCTGACCACAACACTTTCACCCAATAGTGTATTACCAATTGTTTTCTTGGTAACTATGGTCCCAGCTGCCTTGAAATCATTGACAAGATCCTCCTGTGTAGTTCTGGCCTGATTCCTCACCGTTCTCATGATCATTGCAACTCCACGAGGTGAGATCTTGCATGGAGCCCCAGGCCGAGGGAGATTAACAGTTATTTTGTGTTTCTTCCATTTGTGAATAATCGCACCAACTGTTGTCACCTTCTCACCAAGCTGCTTGGCGATGGTCTTGTAGCCCATTCCAGCCTTGTGTAGGTCTACAATCTTGTCCCTGACATCCTTGGAGAGCTCTTTGGTATTGGCCATGGTGGAGAGTTTGGAATCTGATTGATTGATTGCGTCTGTGGACAGGTGTGTTTTATACAGGTAACAAGCTGAGATTAGGAGCACTCCCTTTAAGAGTGTGCTCCTAATCTCAGCTCGTTACCTGTATAAAAGACACCTGGGAGCCAGAAATCTTTCTGATTGAGAGGGGGTCAAATACTTATTACCCTCATTAAAATGCAAATCAATTTATAAAATTTTTGACATGCGTTTTTCTGGATTTTGTTGTTGTTATTCTGTCTCTCACTGTTCAAATAAACCTACCATTAAAATTATAGACTGATCATTTCTTTGTCAGTGGGCAAACGTACAAAATCAACAGGGGATCAAATACTTTTTTCCCTCACTGTACCTCAAATACCTTGTACCTCTGCACATTGATCTGGTACTGGTACTCCCTGTATATATCTCCACATTGATCTGGTACTGGTACTCCCTGTATATATATCCACATTGATCTGGTACTGGTACTCCCTGTATAGAGCTCCATTCTTGTGTATTTTATTTTATTCCTCATGTGTTACTATTTTTAAACTGCATTGTTGGGAAGGGCTCATAAGCAAGCATTTTGCTGTAAAGTCTACACCAGTTGTATTCGGTGCATGTGAGTGACAAATACATTTAGATTTGATTAGATATGACTGGCTTTGTGATCTAACACCCATAACATCCCTATTAACATTTACATTTTACATTTTAGTCATTTAGCAGACGCTCTTATCCAGAGCGACTTACAGTTTTAGTGAGTGCATACATTTTTCATACTTTCATATTTCCCTCTGTCCCAAGTCAGATATTTGTTCTTTACAATCCGAGAGGGAGTGGACATTTGTTCCATGTTCTCATATTGGGTGGAATCTGGGATCTTGGGCGTCGTCCCAAATGGCACCCTATTCTCTATGTAGTGCATTACCCTATTTGGCCCTGGGCAAAAGTAGTGCACTAAATTTGGAATAGGGTGCCATTTGGGACACAGCCTTGGCATTTTCCAGCTTCTTCTCTCAACAGAACTCCTTACACCCAACGATGACCTGACCTTTTGACCTCTAGGAGCATAACTCAGGTGATCCTATGTGTCCTATATAACCCTCCTATTTGTATAGCTCTTCTAGCTCACTTCCTCTCCCCCTGTGAAGGAGACTGGGAGTCGAGGACTGATTTCCTCCTTCCTGGATCCTGAACATCATGCAGCAGATAGTGCTGGAGGCTGAGCCAAGCCAAGGAAATCCATATAAGGACAAGGGCTGTATAGTAGATGGAATAAGAAGTATGATATATTTTACACGGCCTCCTGTTTGAGGTTATGAGGGCGAGTTTACCTTTTTGTTAGCCTGGGTGTCAGTCAGTCTCGTTTATGCTCTATTGCGTGTTCGGCATGACAATTCCATAAGGAGTTGGCAAGAGAGTAGCAATGGAAGAGCACACAGGCTTCCCTTTTGGTTGTCTAGGGTTTGAGATTTTCACTGTTGCTATGGAAGTCATTCCAAAGGGTAGGTTCAACAGAGCAAATGAAATGTAACCATACATTATCAATCATATATAATCAATGATGCTATTTAGGGAAGTCATCAAAAGCTATTGTTTAAATTCAGCCCAGGATTCAACAAAACATATATAGGCCTACGGTTTCAAACTTTGGTTGATTTCAAATGGAATCTAAAAGTTAATAATAAATATTCACATCTCCATCTCAACCAAAAATCTAAGTTAAAGAATAGGATTAAATCAAATCAAATTGTATTTAAAGTTTGATTTGATTTAGTCCTATTCTTTAACTTAGATTTTTGGTTGAAATGGAGACGTGAATCCAACATATCAATTATTAATTTCTGGACAAACTGGAGTTGAAGCCAGACTCAGTTGCACAGATGGAGCTATCCAAGCAGAAGAAACATCTCCTTCAAATGTTTATATTTGGTTGCATTGTCAACCAAACACAATTGAATATTAGTTTTGTAAGACAGTAAGTAGCCTAATGTTAAGGCTATCTTCCAAACTAATGTAACAGTATTTATTCAAATTTGAAATGATTAACACATCTATGGTCACATTTTGAGGTTACTGTTACTTCACAATTGCTACAATAATCTGCACAGAATCTCAAATTCTGATGCACAACCAAATTTCTAAATTGCACCTTCTGTATTCTACTATTCTAACTTGATTCAACCAGTACAGACCATCCTCACAATGTGAAAGAGAGAGAGAGAGAGAGAGAGAGAGAGAGGAAGAGAGATTGAGAGATACACGGTATAGCGCGATTGAAATTTAAAGAAAATGTTCCTTCGTTTCAATCGGAAATGACCTTGATTGAATCAAGCCCTATGGTTTCAGAGAGGATGGTAGGCCTATGCTGCATTCGCTTCCCTATTGGCTCAGACACGAGACGTATGTTGCAGGGTCTACAGACAATCACGGACTACAAAAGGAAAACCAGCTTCCCTATAGGCTCAGACACGAGACATATATGGCAGGGTCTACAGACAATCACGGACTACAAAAGGAAAACCAGCTTCCCTATAGGCTCAGACAAGAGACGTATGTGGCAGGGTCTACAGACAATCACGGACTACAAAAAGAAAACCAGCTTCCCTATAGGCATATAGTGAACTACGTTTTACCACGGCCAGACAGGGGTTTCCAAGGGTATATATCATCACCATTTCTATTCCCCCTGTATTACTAGAGCTGTGTTGTTAACCGTGACGCTTCTTTTCCAACACACTGCGACTCCACTATGTAGGGAATAGGGTGCCATTTGGGACGCAGGCCATGCTGCCGCCCCCTGCTTCCAACACGCTGATTAAGCCCACGAAGGAGAAGCCATGCCTGCCAGTGCAAAGCATCCCTCCCACTGCCTATCTATGAATTATTAAAGAGAAGATCATCTTGAATTAAAGTCAGCCAAGGGAAAAAGGGGTTTTAATGCGCGAGAAGAAAAAAAAGTGCAGGGTTCAGACTTGATGAGCCAATAGGAGTCATGGTGTAACCTCCAGGCAGATCGCTGAAGAGTGACTTCGAAATTGGACGTCTATCCATGAAGTGCCTTCAAAACCGACCACCAGGGGCAACAGTGAGCGCTATTACCATGAAGTAGGCTTAGGTTTTGCTAGGTGTGGCTCACAGGAGGTTGGCCGAACCTTAATTGGGGAGAACGGGCTTGTGGTAATGACTGGAGCGGAATCGGTGGAGTGGTATCAAATACATCAACCAAATGGAACCGATACTAAGCAGGAGGAGTCAACCCATGGTGTCAAAATCACTTCAAAACGTGGATAAACGTTCTTGTTCTGCAGTGAGACTGTGAGAACTTGTTGGTAACCTCACCCCAGAGTGGTTATTGGTGTGTGTGTGTGTGTGTGTGTGTGTGTGTGTGTGTGTGTGAGAGAGAGAGATGGGGGTAACCAGAGTCCTTGCAGTTGGGGTGGAGACTGGAGATTGGGTAGGGACTACTGAGCAGGGAGATATATAGCAATTATTCTGTGAAAACTGCTGACTAAACTGCTGATTAATTCCTCTTACTGTATATCTCTGTTGAACCAATCCCCCAGAGTGGTTTAATAATCTGGATTTTCCTCTGTGTCAAAAAAGGCACCAACCCTGCATGGCTTCTCTCTAGGCTACTCATTAGCTTCTCAATCCCTCTTTTCACATTACTTTGCAATATTTAAAGGGCCAATCCGCATTTGAAACAATAACAAAGCGTTCTCCCCACCACTGTTTCTGTAAAAAGTTGAGGGATGGGGCTGGAGAAATGTAACCACTCTCAAATTCATAGACAGCTATGGATGCAAGGACTGACCATCCATGATATCAAAATTATATACTATACAGTGTTTGTTTACATTTACTTTGTTTGACTAACATTGGAGTAAAACTAGCTTATATTTTGGCTTCTGATGGGATACAACAGTTTAACTAAGCTCATGAGGCATTTATAAGTTATATTCTTCAATAATCAATGGGTACATATCATTAATTTATAAAAAATGTGTGGATCAACTGCAGATTGCCCCTTTAAGGTTGGCATTGGCAAATAGTTGACTATTTTGAAGGCATGACTTGACCTGCTGGTTAGTTGGTTATGGGCACACAAACCTCCATTTCTGTATTTTTGTATGATATAGTAAGACCTAAGGGTACATACTAGTCATTCCCATGGGATGAGCTATAAAGGCGTATGAAGGAAAAAGAAATCTGTGTGTTCCTGTGAATACATGACAAATACCTTGATTGGCACACCGCTCTGGTCAACAATGTACTTAGCGATGTGACTAAGAGTACATGTTGCACGAGTACAATGTACTGAGGTGCCATTTATTATTTTCTCTATGTTTAGCTGTCTGTGGGTGATGCTGTGCTTTGTACTCTTACTGATTAATGTACCACTGTGTAGTGTAGAACGTACCAGGAAGGAATGTTATTTATTATATCAGGAAGGAAATCGTCTTTGTGGTGGCCCCCTACCCTCATCCCGACTTCCCCAACTTTTAGTAGTTCTATCCAACATGTTTCTCACCTCTCCTGCACACGTTTTTCTTTTTTTCCACTGTCACCATGTTATTTTGTCCTTTCACATGTTCACCCCCCATTCCCAACTACTAGTCATACTAGCCAACCCCACCCCCTTCACCCCTGGCCTATCCCAAAAGGTGGAGTTCAAAGTTCAACTCACTCCTACTGTTTGTTTGGGCTGATTGACAAAACAGTTTGACTGGCTGGCTGGTACCAGTAACAGGTTGGTTTTGGTTGGCTGGTCCCAGTAAACAGGTTAGTTTTGGTTGGCTGGTACCAGTAAACAGGTTGGTTTTGGTTGGCTGGTCCCAGTAAACAGGTTGGTTTTGTCCTCAGATGCCTGGTAGGCTGGTCCCAGTAAACAGGTTGTTTTTTTCCCACAGATACCTGGTAGGCTGGTCCCAGTAAACAGGTTTGTTTTGGTTGGCTAGTCCCAGTAAACAGGTTGGTTTTGCCTCAGATGCCTGGTTGGCTGGGCCCAGTAAACAGGTTGGTTTTCTCCTCAGATGCCTGGTAGGCTGGGCCCAGTAAACAGGTTGGTTTTGTCATTGGATGCCTGGTAGGCTGGTCCCAGTACACATGTTGATTTTGTCCTCAGATGCCTGGTAGGCTGGTCCCAGTACACATGTTGGTTTTGTCCTCAGATGCCTTGAAGGCTGGTCCCAGTAAACAGGTTGGTTTTGGTTGGCTGGTCCCAGTAAAGAGGTTGGTTTTGTCCTCAGATGCCTGGTTGGCTGGTCCCAGTAAACAGGTTGGTTTTGTCCTCAGATGCCTGGTTGGCTGGTCCCAATATGACACCTACCATATAACACTTCCACTCCCTTCCCCTTGTAAAAGACATTCCTTTACCACACCAAAAAGCGACCCTGCTCTGTGAAAGGACTTTCACCTTGTTACAGTACAGTAGTTGTTTACAAAACCCTTTTAGTTCAGTTCAACCATCATCCTTCTGGAATGTGTTTTTCGATTGGGGTCAAACTGGTTGAATGAACAAGATCCGACAATAAGGTTTCAGGAAATGCCCATCTGGGTCAGAGTCGTCTCTTCTGACAGACTGTTAACATAAATGTTATGGTTTCTGAGATTAGGGTCAGGGCGTTGTATTGTATTCGCCCAGGTCGCGTCCCAAATGGCACCTTATTCCCTTTATAGTGCACTACTTTTGACTAAGGCCCAAAGGACTCTGGTCAAAAGTAGTGCACTATATAGAGAATAGGGTGCCATTTCGGACATACAGCCAGTGTGAGAAAAGTTTTCTCAGCAAACAAACCTCCACTCTCAGGTGCATCGTAAACTGTTGTAACCAACGCAACTTTCAAAGGTTCCCCTTCTGTGTAACTGTATGCCTCTGGGAGTCCAGACGCTAAAACAGGAATTAAAGACCGGTGTGTGTTTGTGTGCTTGCCTGTGTGTTTGTGTGTACGTGCGTGTGTGTGCGTGCCTGCGTGTGTGTTCTCACGCTGTGTGTGTGTCTCTGGCAGGTAGTTAAAGACAGAGAGGTGGGTGTCAGTTTCAGCAATGTCTTTTTCCATCTGTGTTGCCATGGCTGCACAGTGTTTAAATAAAGGGGTAGGTGTAGTTTGGAATGCAGCGATAACGCGGCCGGCGCTGCCTGTGTGTGCGTGTGCGTGTGCGTGTGTGTGCGTGTGTGTGCGTGTGCGTGCTGCCTGTAGCGCCACACCTTGCCGCCCATGGTTAAACACACTGTACACAAGCCCACCCTGAGTACTTTAATGCGTAGCTTCCCTCACTTACTCACTGCCATGACGAGATTTCTCCACTGCCATTTATTGATGCGTTCCTCAACATGTTGCTACAGATCCTCTGCCTCCCTGTTGGTTATGAAACTAAATCACAAAACAAAACTTCACAGAACTCACAGAACATATAGATATAAAAACTAAAATAGACAAACGACATACTGTAAAAACGTAAAAATTATCATTAGTAAAACCTTTTCTATATTGTACATTTAGCAATGGTTTTCACAGTTTATTAATTTGAAATACTTTCACTAATTTCAACTCCTTCCAGTGGCCCCATTTGCAAACCTACTGAGCAATACAGGAAGTCAGCAGACAAAAATTTGAGCATCAGCTGGTAAACGTTTGGTGGTGGTGGCCTCTCTCTCTCCAACCTAACGAATGTACCTTCCACACTTAAGCCACACAGTTGCTGCTTTTCGACTGTAACATCAGTGTTACACTAGTCTATACACCCTTAAGGTACAGTATAAAAGGGAAATTGTGTTTCCATATCTAGGACTGGCAGTGAGGACTTGTAAAGAGTAGAATCAACAACCTCTGCATCATCAAAACAGTTACTTTGGGATTAAAAACAATCAAAAGATAACTATTGTAAAATATACTGTGTCCGTAAAATGTATATAGTATGTATAAGCTGGAAGTAGATGCTAAGTGTTGTTGTCCATTAGTTTACTCCAATTAGGGGAGGGGTTGTAGTGTTAGGGGAAAATGATAAAGGAAAATATGTTTAAAAAATATATATTTACAAACAAATAATGCAGACAATTACATTGATGGAAGCTACAATCTATCTGCAATATTCAAGCTGATCTACCCCCTAAGGACCCCCCCCCCCCAATAAAAAACAGTTACCTTGTGAGAATGTGTTAAAGTCCACAGTTAGCCATAGTTATGTAAATTACTGCTGAAAAGTACCAGTGGCCTGGCTTTGGCCCCAAGTGAGAGCAGGTCCACTGAGGCCATGGCCCAGTGAGACACGGGTGCCGGCCCACGTAGATGGAAACAGAAAAGTCTGAGCCTTTTGGGTAAAACACTGGGGTAAATCCTGTATGGAAATTCAGCAACAGGACCAGGCCTCAGGCTACAAGGGACAAAACCTGGGTTCAAATAGTATTTGTTATCTTTCAAATCCTTTGAGTGTTTGATTGAGCTTGCCTGGGGTGCCAGATGGGTGGCGTTTGAACTTTTGGTACTATTCTATTGATCCCTAAGTGCCAGGCACGCTACATGAAGCACAGCTGAAGTAATTGAAAGGAAGCAAATACTATTTGAACCCAGGTATGCAGGGGAATCATGTGAGTTTGAGGTTTCATGAGGCGTGTTAATGGCACTCCACCCTAACACTCTCCCCTAACACTGCCCCGTAACACTCCCCCCTAACACTCCCTCCTAACCCTAACCTAACACTCTCCCCTAACACTCCCCCCAACACTGCCTCCTAACACCCCCCTAACACAGCCCCCTAACACTCCCTTCTAGCACTCCCTTCTAACACTCCCTTCTAACACTCCCCCCTAACACTCCCCCTAACACTCCCCTTAACACTCCCCTTAACACTGCCCCTTAACACTCCCCCTAACACTCCCCCCTAACACTCCCCCCTAACACTCCCCCCTAGCACTCCCTTCTAACACTCCCCCCTAACACTCCCCCCTAACACTCCCCCTAACACTCTCCCCTAACACTCTCCCCTAACACTCTCCCCTAACACTCTCCCCTAACACTACCCCCTAAAACTCCCTCCTAACACTCCCCCCTAACACTCTCCCCTAACACTGCCCCCTAACAATCCCTTTGACACTGCCCCCTAACACTGCCCCCTAACACTGCCTCTTAACACTCCTCCCTAACACTGCCTCCTAACACTGCCCCCTAACACTGCCCCCTAACACTGCCCCCTAACACTGCCTCCTAACACTCCCCCCTAACACTGCCCCCTAACACTGCCCCCTAACACTGCCTCCTAACACTCCCCCCTAACACTGCCCCCTAACACTGCCCCCCTAACACTGCCTCCTAACACTGCCCTCTAACACTGCCCCCCTAACACTGCCTCCTAACACTGCCCCCTAACACCTTTCTTGCCCCCTAACACTGCCTCCTAACACTGCCCCTAACACTGCCCCTTAACACTGCCCCCTAACACTGCCCCTCTAACACTGCCCCCTAACACTGCCTCCTAACACTGCCTCCTAACACTGCCCCCTAACACTGCCCCCCTAACACTGCCTCCTAACACTGCCCCCTAACACTGCCTCCTAACACTGCCCCCTAACACTGCCTCCTAACACTGCCTCCTAACACTGCCTCCTAACACTGCCCCCTAACACTGCCCCCTAACACTGCCTCCTAACACTCCCCCTAACACTGCCCCCTAACACTGCCCCCTAACACTGCCTCCTAACACTGCCCCCTAACACTGCCCCCTAACACTGCCTCCTAACACTGCCTCCTAACACTGCCTCCTAACACCTTTCTTATGCCCCCTAACACTGCCCCCTAACACTGCCTCCTAACACTGCCTCCTAACACTGCCCCCCTAACACCTCTTCCTGCCTCCTAACACTGCCTCCTAACACTGCCCCCTAACACTCCCCCCTAACACTGCCCCCTAACACTGCCCCCTAACACTGCCCCCTAACACTGCCTCCTAACACTGCCTCCTAACACCTCTCTAACACTGCCTCCTAACACTCCCCCCTAACACTGCCTCCTAACACTGCCCCCTAACACTGCCCCCTTACACTCCCCCCTAACACTCCCCCCTAACACTGCCTCCTAACACTGCCCCCTAACACTGCCCCCTAACACTGCCCCCTAACACTGCCCCCTAACACTGTCTCCTAACACTGCCCCCTAACACTGTCTCCTAACACTGCCCCCTAACACTGTCTCCTAACACTGTCCCCTAACACTGCCTCCTAACACTCCTCCTTAACACTGCCTCACCTTGCTCTTCCTCCATGGGCTTAGCTAGACATGTAGCCAACATTTAAAGTGTGCCAGTTTTAAAGGCGTCTGCATACTAGGTTCGGTTTGCTTCTAGCAGAAGTTGGCTAGGCGAAGTGAACGTCTGTGCCTCGCATACTCCCTTAAAAAAAAGTGGAAAATAATAGTACTGTTTGTCCATCTTGAGACGCCATATCCAGCATACAGAGAGGGTTATGTCACAGGAAAAGGCCTGGGGTGAGATCGATTGAACTTAGTCCTGTGCCCGTATCCACAAAGTGTCTCAGAGTAGGAGTGTTGATCTAGGATCAGTTTAGCCTTTTAGATCATAATGAATAACATTATATGGACAGGTCCTAGATCAGCACTCATGCTCTGAGATGCTCTGTGGAAACGAGCCCTGCACTAGAGAGCATGCTGGAGAGTCTCCATTGAAATTGCTTTTTAGTCCAGGACTAGGTTTATCTGTGTCCAGAAAAGCAGCCCTGCATGTTACATACAGATGTAGGATCTTAATTTGATCACACTTTGTTGAGAATTTTCCTGTGAAGCAGGAAATGCAAACTTGTAGTGTATTATATATTTTCTAAGGCTTCTAAAGTTAGTAATTTCCACTTTGAAATTTCAGACTTGATTTGCCCTAACGACAAATGCATCAACCCCTAGAAAAATGTCCATTCATTATAATCCACATAATAATTCACATTTCCTGTTGCTGCATGATTATTTTTCTGCTGTAGCAAACTGACTCAAATTAAGATCCTATCTGTATTGGAGGAATCTTAACTTTAATTTGTCCTAGTTAATTAATTTATACCTACAGTATGAGATCTCATCCATAGTGACAGAATAGACTAACTGTTTGACAAAATAAAGACAACCAATTTTGTTATTTTAAACATGATTTATTAATCCTGTGTCTGACTGTGTTCTAATCTACTGCATGAGAAAGTCCATTATTATTTCATCCATCATATCTGCTTCATGTCAGGCTATAACCAGTGAAAAGGAAGGATCTAGCTAGCTTTCACCATTTCCAACCAGTATTCAGTCAGTACTAAAACATCATATTTTTGCAAAGCCTATTCATTCAGTATTACACAGTACAGAACTGATTGGGGTGTTAAATAAAATAGAAATTCATCCAAATGACATGAAGACATCAGACAGAAAATCAATGATAGCAGATGCAGCCAAACCCCTAAAGCCTTTCATGCATGTTTACTTACGAGAGAGAGAGAGAGAGAGAGAGAGAGAGAGAGAGAGAGAGAGAGAGAGAGAGAGAGAGAGAGAGAGAGAGAGAGAGAGAGAGAGAGAGAGAGAGAGAGAGAGAGAGAGAGAGAGAGAGAGAGAGAGAGAGAGAGAGAGAGAGAGAGAGAGAGAGAGAGAGAGAGAGAGAGAGAGAGAGAGAGAGAGAGAGAGCTAGCTAGATCCAGCCTCACCCTACTAGAATCTGAAGTCAAATGTCTACTGTTTGCTGATGATCTGGTGCTTCTGTCACCTACCAAGGAGGGCCTACAGCAGCACCTAGATCTTCTACACAGATTCTGTCAGACCTGGGCCCTGACAGTAAATCTCAGTAAGACAAAAATAATGGTGTTCCAAAAAAGGTCCAGTTGCCAGGACCACAAATACAAATTCCATCTAGACACCGTTGCCCTAGAGCACACAAAAAACTATACATACCTCGGCCTAAACATCAGCACCACAGGTAACTTCCACAAAGCTGTGAACGATCTGAGAGACAAGGCAAGAAGGGCCTTCTATGCCATCAAAAGGAACATAAAATTCGACATATCAATTAGGATCTGGCTAAAAATACTTGAATCAGTTATATAACCCATTGCCCTTTATGGTTGTGAGGTCTGGGGTCCGCACACCAACCAATAATTCACAAAATGGGACAAACACCAAATTGAGACTCTGCATGCAGAATTCTTCAAAAATATCTCCAGTGTACAACGAAAAACACAAAATAATGCATGCAGAGCAGAATTAGGCCGATACCCACTAATGATCAAAATCCAGAAAAGAGCCGTTAAATTCTATAACCACTTAAAAGGAATAGATTCTCAAACCTTCCATAACAAAGCCATCACCTACAGATAGATGAACCTGGAGAAGAGTCCCCTAAGTAAGCTGGTCCTGGGTGTCACGAGTTACAAAGCCAGAACCCAGAAGCAGACCAGGACAAGGTAAGTTGAAACGAAGGTGAGTGTTTATTTACAAATTCAAGAGTGATGCTGAATAATCCAGGGAACAGAGCGGGCGGCGTTGATTAGTTGTTGGGGGTGCAGTGGTTGATCCAATCATGGCTCGGCAGCCGCCGACCACCAGGCAGAGGTTGGATGAAGGTTCCGGACGAGTGACTGCAGATGGAACAAAACGGAGGTAAGTAAACAACAAACCAACAAGGTGCAAAACAACAAAACTAACGCTAGAAGCTCTAAGACTGATACTCTGGTAAACCTACTGTTCATGGCTAACGATCCGGCAGGGAATGGATGTTAGGCCAGAGCCTAAGAAGGGTGATGATCAGGACCAGGTGTGCAGATTGCTGATGGGATGCAGGTGCGGAAATCAAGAGAGCTCCCCGGAGCGTTCCAGAACCCTCGGGAAACTGGAGATCCCGAGCAGAAAAACTAGTCCACAGACAGGACCCGACTCAGACTGCCGGGATCGTTACAGTACCCCCCCTCCGACGAACGCCACCGGGCGGACTCCCGGAGCGCCAGGATGGAGGCGGTAGAAGTCACGGATGAGGTCAGCATCTAGGATCTGTCGCCGGAATCCAACTCCTCTCTTCAGGACCATACCCCTCCCAGTCCACGAGATACTGGAAACCCCGGCCCCGCCGTCTGGAATCCATGATGCGTCGCACCGTGTAGGCAGGACCACCTCCGATCATCCGAGGAGGAGGAGGAGGAGGCGGAGGAGGCAACAGAGGACTGAGGAAAACAGGCTTGAGGCAGGAGACATGAAAGGTGGGATGGACTCTGAGCGTCCTCGGGAGTTTGAGTCGAACTGCCACCGGATTGATCACCTTCTCCACCACAAACGGACCAATGAACTTCGGTAACAACTTCCTAGACTCAGTCCGTAAAGGAAGATCCCGTGTGGCCAACCAGACCCTATCTCCGATGGTGTAGGTGGGAGCGGGGATCCGGCGACGATTCGCCTGGAGTTGATACCGGTCCGAAACTCTAAGGAGTGCCTTTCTGGCCCGATGCCAGGTCCGGTGGCAACGACGAATATGGGCCTGAACAGAAGGCACTGAGAGCTCCTTCTCCTGAGAAGGGAACAAGGGGAGGTTGGTAGCCATACAGGCACTGGAAGGGAGACATCCCAGTGGCAGATGTAGGGGAGAGTATTGTGGGCATACTCAACCCAAGGCAACTGAGAGACCCAGGAGGTGGGGTTGGAAGAGGCCAGGCAGCGTAGCGTGGATTCCATCTTCTGGTTGGCTCTCTCCGCCTGACCATTAGATTGGGGGTGAAAACCAGATGTGAGACTGACTGTAGCTCCAATGGCCAAACAGAAGGACTTCCAGACAGCAGAGGTAAACTGAGGGCCACGGTCGGAAACGATATCACTGGGCAACCCGTGGACCCTGAAAACCTCCCTAACCAGGATCTCGGACGTCTCCGAGGCAGAGGGAAGCTTGGCAATTGGCACAAAGTGGGCGAACTTGCTGAATCTGTCCACGATAGTCAGAACGACCGTGTTCCCCTCAGAAGCGGGCAACCCAGTGACAAAGTCCAGGGGCCAGATGCGACCATGGTCGCCGGGGAATAGGAAGGGGGTGAAGTAGTCCAGAGCTGGGCCGATTGGTACCCTTATTCTGCGCACACACTGGACAGGCAGCAACATAACCCCGAGTATCCTCGGCCATGGCAGGCCACCAAAAACGTCTGCGAAGAAACGCCATCGTCCCGAGCCACGCCAGGGTGACAAGCCATCTTGCTGGCGTGGGACCATTTGAGGACCGCAGGACGAACCGACTCAGGCACAAACAACCGACCGGGTGGACCGTTACCGGGACCGGGCTGCGTCCGAAGAGCCGCCATCACCTCCTCCTCAATCTTCCACCTAACAGCTCCCACGACGCAGTTCCGGGGGAGAATTGTCTCGGTCTTGGACCCACTCTCCTCCGTCTTGGAGAACATCCGAGACAAGGCGTCCGCCTTGCCGTTCTTAGATCCAGGTCGGAACGCCAGGGAAAAATTGAATCGTCCGAAAAACAACGACCACCTGGCCTGACGGGAGTTGAGACGTCTAGCCGATTGCACGTAAGCAAGATTCTTGTGGTCAGTCCAGACAATAAACGGTTGCTCCGCCCCCTCCAACCAGTGGCGCCACTCCTCCAAGGCAAGTTTCACCGCGAGAAGCTCCCGGTTACCCACATCGTAATTCCTCTCCGCAGGCGAAAGGCGACGAGAGTAGTAGGCGCAGGGATGGAGTTTACTGTCCGTGGAGCATCGCTGCGACAGGATGGCGCCAACTCCCACATCAGACGCGTCCACTTCAACGACGAACTGACGGGCCGTGTCCGGTTGAGAGAGAATCGGTGCGTTGGTGAATCGCCTCTTCAAATCCAGAAACGCTCGATCCGCCTCCGGATTCCACTTGAAGCTCCTGATACTGGAAGTCAAGGCAGTTAACGGAGCGGCCACACGGCTGTAATCCCCGGATGAATCTGCGGTAGAAATTCGCAAACCCCCAAAAATCTCTGGAGCTGCAATCTCGTACCGGGCTGGGCCCATTCCAGAACCGCTCTAACCTTCTCCTGGTCCATCCTAATCTCTCCCCTGGAGATGATGTACCCGAGAAAGGATGTCGTGTGGGCGTGAAACTCGCACTTCTCGGCCTTCACGAACAGGCGATTCTCCAACAATCGCTGCAGAACCTGCCGGACATGCTGGACGTGGTCGGAAGGTTCCTTCGAGAAGATCAGAATGTCATCCAGGTAAACAAACACAAAGAGACCGATCATATCTCTCAGGACGTCGTTCACCATACTCTGGAATACCGCTGGAGCATTGGTCAGTCCAAACGGCATCACCTGATACTCGAAGTGACCCATCGGTGTATTGAAACCCGTCAACCACTCGTCTCCCTCTCTGATCCGGACCATGTGATACGCATTGCGTAGGTCTAACTTGGTGAACACCGTAGCACCCTGTAAGGAGTCGATGGCAGAACTCATCAAGGGCAGGGGATACTTGTTCTTGACCGTGATGTCATTCAACCCCCGATAATCAATACACGGTCGAAGAGAGCCATCCTTCTTACCCACAAAGAAGAATCCTGCCCCCCAGGGGTGATGACGAGGGACGAACGAGACCAGCAGCTAGGGACTCCTTGATGTAGGTCTCCAAAGCCTCACGTTCAGGGCGGGAGATACTGTATAACCTTCCCTTGGGGTAGACAGCTCCAGGGAACAGGTTGATGGCACAATCATATGGTCGGTGGGGAGGGAGTGACAGAGCCTTCTGCTTACTGAACACTTCCCCCAAATCGTGATATGTCTCGGGAACCAGGGACAAATCTGGGGGTTTAGCCTCAATCACCTGACTGGGAACCGAATGGGGACAGGCAGTCTTGAGACAGTTAGCATGACAATCAAGGCTCCAACTCGTTACCTTGCCCGTCACCCAATCGAACGTGGGATTGTGTTCCTTCAGCCAGGGGTATCCAAGGACCAGAGGAACATGGGAAGACGGCAGAATGAAGAATGAAATCATCTCCGAATGATTCCCCGACAACAGCATCTTAACCGGTTCAGTCCTCATCGTGATACGTGCCAGACTACTGCCGTTCAGAGTGGTCGCTTCAATGGCTTCCGGCAATTGCTCCTTGGAAAGCCCCAGCTGTTCCACCAACTCGGCATCAAGAAAGCTTCCATCGGCACCTGAATCGATAAAAGCGTTAATCGCTAAGCTCTGATTCCTGTTCACAAGGGTAGCCGGGAAACGGGGTCTGACAGAGGTACTGAGAGGTTGAAACTGGCTCGCTAAAAGTCCTCCCAACTTTAGCGAGCCGGGCAGTTTGACGACCGCCGGGAACAAGTGGAGATGTAATGTCCCGAGCTACCACAGTAGAGGCAGCAGTTGGTCTTACGTCTATGTTGACGCTCCTCCTTGGTTAACCCGTGCCGCCCCACTTGCATGGGTTCAGAATCGGGAGAGAGGACCTCTCCACTAATCCTTTGTGGTGGAGAATGATCGACGTGTTCTGGTCCACCACCCGACCCGACTGGGAACTGAGAAGCTGATCGATTGGACGGACCCCATTGCTTCTCCCTCCTTCGCTCTCGGACTCGATTATCCACCCGAATAGACAAGGCTACCAAGCTGTCCAGGTCACTAGGCTCCGGATAGGAGATCAACTCATCCTTGAGCTGCTCCGACAGACCCTGGTAAAAGGCCGCTTGCAGAGACTCCTCATTCCACCCACTCTCCACAGCCAACGTCTTGAACTCGATCACGAAGTCGGCCACGCTGCGAGTTCCTTGGTGAAGCGAAAACAGGCGCCTAGCTGCGTCCCTCCCTCGGACGGAATGGTCGAAGAGCTTCCTCATCTCGGCCGTGAACCCCTGGTATGAAGCCATGCAGGGGTCTTGTCGTTCCCAAACGGCTGAAGCCCACTCCAGCGCTCGACCACGCAGCAACTCAATCACAAAGGCTATCCTAGCCTTGTCTGTGGCATAAGAGTAGGGCTGTAGATCGAACACTAACCCACACTGCATAAGGAAAGAACGGCATCTTCCCAGCTCCCCCTCATATTTCTCCGGCGTCGGAACCTTGGGCTCACGGAAGGACACAGCTCCAGACGCGGCAGGCGAGATGGGTGAAACCGGTAGTGGATCCTCCACCGGAAACTTGCGCTGGTTCTGGACCTCCGTCAGACCGGTAGAAAGGTTCCGAACTGACAACGCTATCTCCTGTAGTGCCGTGCTATGTTGTCCCAACATCTTCTCCTGATGGGAAATGGCATGGCGAACAGAGTCCAGGTCCGCTGGGTTCATTACTGGCCGGATCGTTCTGTCACGAGTTACAAAGCCAGAACCCAGAAGCAGACCAGGACAAGGTAAGTTGAAACGAAGGTGAGTGTTTATTTACAAATTCAAGAGTGATGCTGAATAATCCAGGGAACAGAGCGGGCGGCGTTGATTAGTTGTTGGGGGTGCAGTGGTTGATCCAATCATGGCTCGGCAGCCGCCGACCACCAGGCAGAGGTTGGATGAAGGTTCCGGACGAGTGACTGCAGATGGAACAAAACGGAGGTAAGTAAACAACAAACCAACAAGGTGCAAAACAACAAAACTAACGCTAGAAGCTCTAAGACTGATACTCTGGTAAACCTACTGTTCATGGCTAACGATCCGGCAGGGAATGGATGTTAGGCCAGAGCCTAAGAAGGGTGATGATCAGGACCAGGTGTGCAGATTGCTGATGGGATGCAGGTGCGGAAATCAAGAGAGCTCCCCGGAGCGTTCCAGAACCCTCGGGAAACTGGAGATCCCGAGCAGAAAAACTAGTCCACAGACAGGACCCGACTCAGACTGCCGGGATCGTTACACTGGGGCTCTGTTCACAAACACAAACAGACCCCACAGAGCCCCAGGACAACAACAACAACACAATTAGACCCAACCAAATCATGAGAAAACAAAAAGAGAATTACTTGACACATTGGAAAGAATTAACAAAAAAAACAGCGCAAACTAGAATGCTATTTGGCCCTAAACAGAGAGTACACAGTGGCAGAATACCTGACCACTGTGACTGACCCAAACTTAAGGAAAGCTTTGACTATGTACAGACTCAGTGAGCATAGCCTTGCTATTGAGAAAGTCCACCGTAGGCAGACCTGGCTCTCAAGAGAAGACAGGCTATGTGCACACTGCCCACTAAATGAGGTGGAAACTGAGCTGCACTTCCTAACCTCCTGCCAAATGTATGACCATATTAGAGACACATATTTCCCTCAGATTACAGACATCCACAAAGAATTAGAAAACAAACCCAATTTTGATAAACTCCCTTATCTACTGGGTGAAAAACCACAGTGTGCCATCACAGCAACAATATTTGTGACCTGTTGCCACAAGAAAAGGGCAACCAGTGAAGAACAAACACCATAAATACAACCCATATTTATGTTTATTTATTTTCCCATTTGTACTTTAACTATTTGCACATTGTTACAACACTGTATATATATATATATATATATATATATATATATATATATATATATATATATATATATATATATATATATATATACATAATATGACATTTGAAATGTCTTTATTCTTTTGGAACTTCTGAGTGTAATGTTTTGTTAGGCCTACTGCTGCTAGGTAGCTCTCTCTGCTCTCTCCCTCCCCTCTGTCTGTCCTTGATTGCAGGAGTGAAGTCTGGTGTGCGGGAGTCAGGGTTCCAGCTGCAGCTCATTCACCATAATCACCTCAGCCTTTAAGACCCGGTCAAACTTACCACTCATCGTCAGATCATAGTCAAGACGACCATGTTAGTCTCGCTGCCGACTCAACCTGGTTATTTTTGCTCTTTGTGTTTTTCAATCAATCAATCAATCAATTTTATTTTATATAGCCCTTCTTACATCAGCTAATATCTCGAAGTGCTGTACAGAAACCCAGCCTAAAACCCCAAACAGCTAGTAATGCAGGTGTAGAAGCACGGTGGCTAGGAAAAACTCCCTAGAAAGGCAAAACCTAGGAAGAAACCTAGAGAGGAACCAGGCTATGAGGGGTGGCCAGTCCTCTTCTGGCTGTGCCGGGTGGAGATTATAACAGAACCATGCCAAGATGTTCAAAAATGTTCATAAGTGACAAGCATGGTCAAATAATAATCAGGAATAAATCTCAGTTGGCTTTTCATAGCCGATCATTAGAGTTTAAAACAGCAGGTCTGGGACAGGTAGGGGTTCCATAACCGCAGGCAGAACAGTTTAAACTGGAATAGCAGCAAGGCCAGGCGGACTGGGGACAGCAAGGAGTCACCACGGCCGGTAGTCCCGACGTATGGTCCTAGGGCTCAGGTCTCTCAGTTGGCTTTTCATAGCCGATCATTTAGAGTTGAAAACAGCAGGTCTGGGACAGGTAGGGGTTTCGTAGCCGCAGGCAGAACAGTTGAAACTGGAATAGCAGCAAGGCCAGGCGGACTGGGGACAGCAAGATGTCATCATGCCCGGTAGTCCTGACGTATGGTCCTAGGGCTCAGGTTCTCAGAGAGAAAGAGAGAACGAGAGAATTAGAGAGAGCATACTTAAATTCACACAGGACACTGGATAAGACAGGAGAAGTACTCCAGGTTTAACCAACTAACCCCAGCCCCCCGACACATAAACTACTGCAGCATAAATACTGGAGGCTGAGACAGGAGCGGTCCGAGACACTGTGGCCCCATCCGAAGAAACCCCGGACAGGGCCAAACAGGAAGGATATAACCCCACCCACTCCGCCAAAGCACAGCCCCCGCACCACTAGAGGGATATCCCCAACCACCAACTTACAATCCTGAGACAAGGCCGAGTATAGCCCACAGAGGTCTCCACCACAGCACAAACCAAGGGGGCGCCAACCCAGACAGGAAGATCACGTCAGTAACTCAACCCACTCAAGTGACGCACCCCTCCCAGGGACGGCATGAAAGAGCACCAGCAAGCCAGTGACTCAGCCCCTGCAACAGGGTTAGAGGCAGAGGACCCCAGTGGAGAGGGGAACCGGCCCGGCAGAGACAGCAAGGGCTGTTCGTTGCTCCAGCCTTTCCGTTCACCTTCACACTCCTGGGCCAGACTACACTCAATCATATGACCTACTGAAGAGATAAGTCTTCAGTAAAGACTTAAAGGTTGAGACCGAGTCTGCGTCTCTCACATGGGTAGGCAGACTGTTCCATAAAAATGGAGATCTATAGGAGAAAGCCCTGCCTCCCGCTGTTTGCTTAGAAATTCTAGGGACAATTAGGAGGCCTGCGTCTTGTGACCGTAGCGTACGTATTGGTATGTACGGCAGGACCAACTCGGAAAGATAGGTAGGAGCAAGCCCATGTAACGCTTTATAGGTTAACAGTAAAACCTTGAAATCAGCCCTTGCCTTAACAGGAAGCCAGTGTAGGGAAGCTAGCACTGGAGTAATATGATCAAATTTCTTGGTTCTAGTCAGGATTCTAGCAGCCGTATTTAGCACTAACTGAAGTTTATTTAGTGCTTTATCCGGGTAGCCGGAAAATAGAGCATTGCAGTAGTCTAATCTAGAAGTAACAAATGCATGGATTAATTTTTCTGCATCATTTTTGGACAGAAAATTTCTGATTTTTGCAATGTTACGTAGATGGAAAAAAGCTGTCCTTGAAACAGTCTTGATATGTTCGTCAAAAGAGAGATCAGGGTCAAGAGTAACGCCTAGGTCCTTCACAGTTTTATTTGAGACGACTTTACAACCATCAAGATGAATTGTCAGATTTAACAGAAGATCTCTTTGTTTCTTGGGACCTAGTACAAGCATCTCTGTTTTGTCCGAGTTTAAAAGTAAAAAAGTTTTCAGCCATCCACTTCCTTATGTCTGAAACACAGGCTTCTAGCGAGGGCAATTTTGGGGCTTCACCATGCTTCATTGAAATGTACAGCTGTGTGTCATCCGCATAGCAGTGAAAGTTAACATTATGTTTTCGAATAACATCCCCAAGAGGTAAAATATATAGTGAAAACAATAGTGGTCCTAAAACGGAACCTTGAGGAACACCGAAATGTACAGTTGATTTGTCGGAGGACAGACCATTCACAGAGACAAACTGATATCTTTCCGACAGGTAGGATCTAAACCAGGCCAGAACTTGTCCGTGTAGACCAATTTGGGTTTCCAGTCTCTCCAAAAGAATGTGGTGATCGATGGTGTCAAAGGCAGCACTAAGGTCTAGTAGCACGAGGACAGATGCAGAGCCTCGGTCTGACGCCATTAAAAGGTCATTTACCACCTTCACAAGTGCAGTCTCAGTGCTATGATGGGGTCTAAAACCAGACTGAAGCATTTCGTATACATTGTTTGTCTTCAGAAAGGCAGTGAGTTGCTGCGCAACAGCTTTTTCTAAAATTTTTGAGAGGAATGGAAGATTCGATATAGGCCGATAGTTTTTTATATTTTCCGGGTCAAGGTTTGGCTTTTTCAAGAGAGGCTTTATCACTGCCACTTTTAGTGAGTTTGGTACACATCCGGTGGATAGAGAGCTGTTTATTATGTTCAACATAGGAGGGCCAAGCACAGGAAGCAGCTCCTTCAGCAGTTTAGTAGGAATAGGATCCAGTATGCAGCTTGAAGGTTTAGAGGCCATGATTATTTTCATCATTGTGTCAAGAGATATAGTACTAAAACACTTAAGTGTCTCTCCCGATCCCAGGCCCTCGCAGAGCTGTGCAGATCCAGGACAGCTAAGCCCTGGAGGAATACGCAGATTCAAAGAGGAGTCCGTAATTTGCTTTCTAATGGTCATGATCTTTTCCTCAAAGAAGTTCATGAATTTATCACTGCTGAAGTGAAAACCATCCTCTCTTGGGGAATGCTGCTTTTTAGTTAGCTTTGCAACAGTATCAAAAAGAAATTTTGGATTGTTCTTATTTTCCTCGATTAATTTGGAAAAGTAGGATGATCGAGCAGCAGTGAGGGCTCTTCGGTACTGCACGGTACTGTCTTTCCAAGCTAGTCGGAAGACTTCCAGTTTGGTGTGGCGCCATTTCCGTTCCAATTTCCTGGAAGCTTGCTTCAAAGCTCGGGTATTTTCTGTATACCAGGGAGCTAGTTTCTTATGACAAATGTTTTTCGTTTTTAGGGGTGCAACTGCATCTAGGGTATTGCGCAAGGTTAAATTGAGTTCCTCAGTTAAGTGGTTAACTGATTTTTGTCCTCTGACGTCCTTGGGTAGGCAGAAGGAGTCTGGAAGGGCATCAATGAATTTTTGTGTTGTCTGAGAATTTATAGCACGACTTTTGATGCTCCTTGGTTGGGGTCTGAGCAGATTATTTGTTGCGATTGCAAACGTAATAAAATGGTGGTCCGATAGTCCAGGATTTTGTGGAAAAACATTAAGATCTACAACATTTATTCCATGGGACAAAACTAGGTCCAGAGTATGACTGTGGCAGTGAGTAGGTCCAGAGACATGTTGGACAAAACCCACTGAGTCGATAATGGCTCCGAAAGACTTTTGGAGTGGGTCTGTGGACTTCTCCATGTGAATATTAAAATCACCAAAAATTAGAATATGATCTGCTATGACTACAAGGTCTGATAGGAATTCAGGAAACTCAGAGAGGAACGCTGTACAGTGGGGCAAAAAAGTATTTAGTCAGCCACCAATTGTGCAAGTTCTCCCACTTAAAAAGATGAGAGAGGCCTGTAATTTTCATCATAGGTACACGTCAACTATGACAGACAAATTGAGAAAAGAAAATCCAGAAAATCACATTGTAGGATTTTTAATGAATTTATTTGCAAATTATGGTGGAAAATAAGTATTTGGTCACCTACAAACAAGCAAGATTTCTGGCTCTCACAGACCTGTAACTTCTTCTTTAAGAGGCTCCTCTGTCCTCCACTCGTTACCTGTATTAATGGCACCTGTTTGAACTTGTTATCAGTATAAAAGACACCTGTCCACAACCTCAAACAGTCACACTCCAAACTCCACTATGGCCAATACCAAAGAGCTGTCAAAGGACACCAGAAACAAAAGTGTAGACCTGCACCAGGCTGGGAAGACTGAATCTGCAATAGGTAAGCAGCTTGGTTTGAAGAAATCAACTGTGGGAGCAATTATTAGGAAATGGAAGACATACAAGACCACTGATAATCTCCCTCGATCTGGGGCTCCACGCAAGATCTCACCCCGTGGGGTCAAAATGATCACAAGAACGGTGAGCAAAAATCCCAGAACCACACGGGGGGACCTAGTGAATGACCTGCAGAGAGCTGGGACCAAAGTACAAAGCCTACCATCAGTAACACACTACGCCGCCAGGGACTCAAATCCTGCAGTGCTAGACGTGTCCCCCTGCTTAAGCCAGTACATGTCCAGGCCCGTCTGAAGTTTGCTAGAGTGCATCCAGAAGAGGATTGGGAGAATGTCATATGGTCAGATGAAACCAAAATATAACTTTTTGGTAAAAACTCAACTCGTTGTGTTTGGAGGACAAAGAATGCTGAGTTGCATCCAAAGAACACCATACCTACTGTGAAGCATGGGAGTGAAAACATCATACTTTGGGGCTGTTTTTCTGCAAAGGGACCAGGACGACTGATCCGTGTAAAGGAAAGAATGAATGGGGCCATGTATCGTGAGATTTTGAGTGAAAACCTCCTTCCATCAGCAAGGGCATTGAAGATGAAACGTGGCTGGGTCTTTCAGCATGACAATGATCCCAAACACACCGCCCGGGCAACGAAGGAGTGGCTTCGTAAGAAGCATTTCAAGGTCCTGGAGTCTCCAGATCTCAACCCCATAGAAAATCTTTGGAGGGAGTTGAAAGTCCGTGTTGCCCAGCGACAGCCCCAAAACATCACTGCTCTAGAGGAGATCTGCATGGAGGAATGGGCCAAAATACCAGCAACAGTGTGTGAAAACCTTGTAAAGACTTACAGAAAACGTTTGACCTGTGTCATTGCCAACAAAGGGTATATAACAAAGTATTGAGAAACTTTTGTTATTGACCAAATACTTATTTTCCACCATAATTTGCAAATAAATTCATTAAAAATCCTACAATGTGATTTTCTGGATTTTTTTCCCTCATTTTGTCTGTCATAGTTGACGTGTACCTATGATGAAAATTACAGGCCTCTCTCATCTTTTTAAGTGGGAGAACTTGCACAATTGGTGGCTGACTAAATACTTTTTTTCCCCACTGTATATGGCCCAGGAGGCCTGTAAACAGTAGCTATAAAAAGTGATTGAGTAGGCTGCATAGATTTCATGACTAGAAGCTCGAAAGATGAAAACGTCATTTTTTTTTTTTTTTGTAAATTGAAATTTGCTATCGTAAATGTTAGCAACACCTCCGCCTTTGCGGGATGCACGGGGAATATGGTCACTAGTGTAACCAGGAGGTGAGGCCTCATTTAACACAGCAAATTCATCAGGCTTAAGCCATGTTTCAGTCAGGCCAATCACATCAAGATTATGATCAGTGATTAGTTCATTGACTATGACTGCCTTTGAAGTGAGGGATCTAACATTAAGTAACCCTATTTTGAGATGTGAGGTATCACGATCTCTTTCAATAATGGCAGGAATGGAGGAGGTCTTTATCCTAATAAGATTGCTAGGGTGAACACCACCATGTTTAGTTTTGCCCAACCTAGGTCGAGGCACAGACACAGTCTCAATGGGTATGGCTGAGCTGACTACACTGACTATGCTATTGGCAGACTCCACTAAGCTGGCAGGTTGGCTAACAGCCTGCTGCCTGGCCTGCACCCTATTTCACTGTGGGGCTAGAGGAGTTAGAGCCCTATCTATGTTGGTAGATAAGAGGAGAGCACCCCTCCAGTTAGGATGGAGTCCGTCACTCCTCAGCAGGTCAGGCTTGATCCTGTTTGTGGGTGAGTCCCAGAAAGAGGGCCAATTATCCACAAATGTTATCTTTTGGGAGGGGCAGAAAACAGTTTTCAACCAGCGATTGAGTGCTGAGACTCTGCTGTAGAGCTCGTCACTTCCCCTAACTGGGAGGGGGCCAGAGACAATTACTCGATGCCGACACATCTTTCTAGCTGATTTACACGCTGAAGCTATGTTGCACTTGGTGATCTCTGACTGTTTCATCCTAACATCGTTGGTGCCGACGTGGATAACAATATCTCTATACTCTCTACACTCGCCAGTTTTAGCTTTAGCCAGCACCATCTTTAGATTAGCCTTAACGTCGGTAGCCCTGCCCCCTGGTAAACAGTGTATGATCGCTGGGTGATTCGTTTTAAGTCTAATACTGCGGGTAATGGAGTCGCCAATGACTAGGGTTTTCAATTTGTCAGAGCTAATGGTGGGAGCCTTCGAGTCTCAGACCCCGTAACGGGAGGAGTAGAGACTAGAGAAGACTCAGACTCAGACTCCGACTCGCTACATAATGGGGAAAACCGGTTGAAGGTTTCTGTCGGCTGAATGAGCGACACCGGTTGAGCATTCCAACAGTATTTCCCTCCAGAAGCCATGAGAAAGTTGTCCGGCTGCGGGGACTGTGCGGGGGGATTTATACTAACATTACTGTCTGTACTTACTGGTGGCACAGACGCTGTTTCTTCCTTTCCTACACTGATATTACCCTTGCCTAACGATTGCGTCTGAAGCCTACCTTATTAACTTTTTGGTCTGTTCTATTTACTTTTTCTCCTGTGCCACAGATATTTGGAACCTGACTCCTGCCTCCGCTTCACTCCTGCCACCACCATCCTGCTCTCCAATACCGGACCTCTCTTTTGGACTCATCACGGACACTAGGACATTACGGTACCACACCTGCCCTGATCTGGATCTGTTACCCTCCCTGTAACCTGGACTTGCTCTTCCCATATATTTGGAAACCTGGACTTTGAACATTGTAAATAAACCTGTTAAAACTTCTATGGCTTCGTGTACTTGTCTGCATTTGGGTTCTTATCCAGTTAAATCATAACAGTATGATCTGACCAACATGAACCCAGCAGACAGTAGCTCGGATACCACCCCAGAGTGCACTGAAATTTGGACTGCCATAGCCAATCAGGGCATTTTACTTGGCCAACATGATACCCTGTTTAAGACGATTGCTGAGGACAGTCAGGTGCTGCTTAATCAGGTTCAATTACTCACCAATCAAGTGTCTGCCCTTACTACCCCTTCAGCCCAGATCAGAGAGCCTTTTGTTCCTGCTCCAGAGCGCTATGACGGGAACATGGGAACCTGTGGCGATTTTTTGACTCAATGCTCGTTAGTGTTTGAACAACAGCCCCTCACCTACGCCTCAGAAAGAGCCCGTATTGCCTACCTTATTAACTCTACTAGCGGTTCCGCTCGTGCCTGGGGATCCGCGGTATGGGAGAGTCAGTCGGACATTTGCAACGCTTACGTTGCCTTCACCACGGAGATGAGGAAGGTTTTTGACCACCCCGTCACGAGGCAAGGAGGCTGCGAAACGGTTGTTCTCTCTTCGACAGGGGGCTCGTAGTGTGGCGGAGATGGCAGTGGAGTTTCGGACTTTAGCAGCAGTGAGTGGTTGGAATGACGAGGCATTACAAGGAGTGTTCATCAATGCTTTGTCTGAGACTTTAAAAGATGAATTGGTGTCATATGATGAATCGGCTACGCTGGATAATCTTATTTCACTCACTATCAGGTTGGATAATCGGATTCGGGAGCGCCGCCGGGAGAGGAGTGTTAGTTCCAAGCAACCTGTCTGTCATCAACAAACTCCTTCCTGCATCTTCCCTACGGAGAAAGCCGTGTCTTCCCGAGTCGATACGAGGAGCACTGAACCCGAAGCCATGGAGGTGGGTCGTGCACGGTTGTCCTCAGAGGAGCGTGCACGTCGTATTCAGGCTCGGGTCTGCCTGTATTGTGGAGAAGCTGGTCATTTCGTTCCTTCCTGCCCAGTTCGTCCGGGGAAAAGGGCCGGCTCATCATTAATGGGAGAAGTTTTGGTGAGCCGAGCAGCGGATTCTTCCTCTTCTCCCCGCATTCTGCTCCAGGCATCCCTCCAGTGGCAGTCCCAGAATTTCTCTGTTAGTGCGCTGATTGACTCTGGTGCCGACGAAAGCTTTTTGGATAGAGAGTGGGCTCAACAAATGGATTTGGAGACTGTTCCTATGGACTGTCCGCTGCAGGCTAAGGGTCTAAATGGACAATTGTTGACCCGTATTACCCATCAAACTGTTCCTGTTTGTCTTAGAGTGTCGGGAAATCATCAGGAGAACATTCAATTCCATATTATCGACTGCCCACAGACACCCCTGGTCCTTGGTATCCCCTGGCTCATAAGACACAATCCACACATTGATTGGGTGACAGGTAACATTGTTTCATGGAGCACATTTTGTCATGTGAATTGTTTGTGTTCTGCTCAGACTCCTGCCAGTACTGTGCCTCAACCTCCACTGGAGTCCATGGATCTCTCTGCTGTCCCTGACGCGTATCATGACCTGGCATCCGTTTTCTGCAAACACAGAGCTACTTCTCTTCCTCCTCACCGGCCTTACGACTGCGCCATTGACCTCCAGCCAGGAGCCCCGCTCCCCCAGCAGTCGCCTGTACAATCTCCCGGCCGGAGACGGAGGCTATGGAGAACTACATTCGGGACTCCTTGGCGGCAGGTATTATGCGTCCTTCCTCGTCACCTGTAGGAGCGGGATTCTTTTTGTTGCTAAGAAGGATAAGACCCTCAGACCCTGTATTGATTACCGTGGTCTTAACAACATCACCATTAAGAACAAGTATTCTCTGCCTTTGATTAATTCTGCTTTTCCCCTCCTTCATGGTGCTACCATCTTTACGAAACTGGATCTACGAAATGCGTATCACCTGGTGCGCATTCGTAAGGGTGATGAATGGAAGACTGCCTTCAACACACCCTTGGGACATTTTGAGTATCTGGTTATGCCTTTTGGGTTGTCCAATGCCCCTGCTGTTTTTCAGGCACTAGTCAATGATGTCCTTCGGGACATGTTGAATCGGTTTGTTTTTGTCTATCTGGATGATATCTTGATTTTCTCAGAGTCCTCCCAGGAACATGAACTACATGTGCGCCAGGTGTTGCAAAGGTTGTTGGAGAACAAACTGTTTGTGAAGATGGAGAAATGTGAATTTCATGTGTCTGAGACCTCTTTTTGGGTTACATCATAGCTCAGGGGGAGTTGCGGATGGACCCAGCTAAGATCTCTGCTGTCACGGACTGGCCAGCTCCCTCTACCCGCAAAACAACTTCAACGATTCCTGGGGTTTGCGAACTTCTATAGGAGGTTCATCAAGGACTACAGCCGCATTGCGGCGCCACTCACCGCTCTCACCTCCATCTCACGACCGTTCGCTTGGAATGAAGGGGCCGAATCAGCGTTCGAAGAACTGAAACATCGCTTCGCCTCGGCTCCCATTCTGATGCAGCCGGACCCCGACCGCCAGTTTGTCGTGGAGGTGGATGCATCCGACACTGGGGTAGGTGCAGTGTTGTCACAACGTTCTCCTGAAGATAACAAACTGCATCCCTGTGCTTTTCTCTCAAGGAAACTTTCTCAGGCAGAGAGGAATTATGATGTTGGCAATCGTGAACTGCTCGCCGTTAAGCTGGCTCTCGAGGAGTGGCGACATTGGTTGGAGGGGGCGGAACAACCCTTCATCGTTTGGACGGATCATAAGAATCTGGCTTACCTCCAGTCAGCGAAGCAGCTCAACCCCCGTCAAGCCAGGTGGGCACTATTTTTTGGGAGATTCAATTTTTCTCTGTCTTACCGTCCTGGGTCACGCAACGTCAAGCCTGACGCCCTGTCTCGTGTTCATTCGGCTGTTGATACTGGTAGTAACCCTGAACCCATTTTGCCTCCTACCTGCAGTATTGCAGTCATCACATGTGACATCGAGGGGATTGTTAGACAGGCTCAACATCATCAAGCTGACCCTGGGAGGGGTCCTCCTAACCGGATGTTTGTCCCTGAGTCTGCTCGCTCCCAGGTACTTCAGTGGGCTCACTCGTCTCCCCTTACCTGTCACCCTGGAGTTTCGCGGACCCTTGACTTTGTGCGACGTAAGTTCTGGTGGGCCACGATGGAGGCGGACACTCGAGCCTTCATTGCTGCTTGTACGGTATGTGCACGAAGTAAGAACTCCACCCAGGCCAGCGCTGGTCATCTCGACCTCTACCTATACCCAGCCGGCCCTGGTCGCATATCGCTATGGATTTTGTCACTGGACTTCCCCCCTCGTCTGGTAAGACTGTCATTCTTACGGTGATTGATCGTTTTTCTAAGTTCGCTCATTTTTTGGCCCTACCTAAACTGCCTACTGCCAGAGAGACGGCTGATATTTTGGTTGAACATGTGTTCCGCTCTCATGGTCTACCCACGGATATTGTCTCTGACAGGGGTCCCCAGTTTGTCTCCCAGGTGTGGAAAGCTTTCTGTAAAGCTTTGGGCATTACATCCAGCCTGTCCTCTGGATATCACCCCCAGACCAACGGGCAAGCCGAGAGAGCGAACCAGGAGATGGAGACCGCTCTTCGCTGTGTCACTGGGTCTAACCCTGGGTCATGGAGCTCCATGCTCCCCTGGGTGGAATATGCTCATAACACCTTGACTAACGCTTCCTCTGGTTTGTCTCCTTTTCTGTGTGCTCTGGGTTATCAACCTCCCCTGTTCCCTTCCCAAGAGAGGGAACTGGCGGTACCCTCGGTGCAGTCCCACATGCGCCGCTGCTTCAAGGTCTGGAGGAAGGCCAGGGTAGCTCTGTCCCGAGCTTCGGCGTACATGCAGAGGCAAGCCAACCGTCACCGGTCCCAGGCTCCCGGTTACTCTCCTGGTCAAGAGGTATGGCTGAAGTCACGGGACCTTCCATTGAAGGTGGAGTCTAAGAAGATGGCGCCTCGTTTTATAGGACCGTTCAAGATACTGTCTATTGTTAACCCCTGCGCGGTTAAGCTACAGCTTCCTGCCTCCCTACGGGTTCATTCCCACCTTTCATGTTTCCCAGATTAAGCCTGTGTCGGTTAGCCCTCTGTGCCCGCCCTCTCGTCCCCCTCCTCCGCCCAGGATCGTGGGTGGGGGTCCGGTCTACACTGTCCGGCGACTTCTGGATGTTCGCCGCCGAGGTCGTGGTTTCCAGTACCTGGTGGATTGGGAGGGTTATGGTCCCGAGGAACGTTCCTGGGTGCCCAGGAGCTTCATTGTGGATCCTGCTCTGGTCCGAGAGTTTCATAGGTTACATCCCGATAAACCCCGTCGGCCGCCAGGTGGCGTCCGTAGAGGGGGGGTACTGTTAGGCCTACTGCTGCTAGGTAGCTCTCTCTGCTCTCTCCCTCCCCTCTGTCTGTCCTTGATTGCAGGAGTGAAGTCTGGTGTGCGGGAGTCAGGGTTCCAGCTGCAGCTCATTCACCATAATCACCTCAGCCTTTAAGACCCGGTCAAACTTACCACTCATCGTCAGATCATAGTCAAGACGACCATGTTAGTCTCGCTGCCGACTCAACCTGGTTATTTTTGCTCTTTTGTGTTTTTGGTCTGTTCTATTTACTTTTTCTCCTGTGCCACAGATATTTGGAACCTGACTCCTGCCTCCGCTTCACTCCTGCCACCACCATCCTGCTCTCCAATACCGGACCTCTCTTTTGGACTCATCACGGACACTAGGACATTACGGTACCACACCTGCCCTGATCTGGATCTGTTACCCTCCCTGTAACCTGGACTTGCTCTTCCCATATATTTGGAAACCTGGACTTTGAACATTGTAAATAAACCTGTTAAAACTTCTATGGCTTCGTGTACTTGTCTGCATTTGGGTTCTTATCCAGTTAAATCATAACATGTTTACTGTTAATATTTATTGTTTATTTCACTTTTGTTCACTATCTACTTCACTTGCTTTGGCAATGTTAACATATGTTTCCCATGCCAATAAAGCCCTTAAATTGAATTTAAATTGAATTGAATTGAAGAGAGAGAGAGATAGAGGGAGAGAAAGAGAGAGATATAGAGAGAGAAAGACAGAGAGAGAGAGGGAGAGAAAGAGAGAGATATAGAGAGAGAAAGACAGAGAGAGAGAGGGAGAGAAAGAGAGAGAGAAGCCCCAGAGGAGATGGTAGAGAGAAAGACAGAGAGAAAGAAAGAGAGTGAGAGAGAGTGAATGAAAGGGAACGAAAGAGAGAGAGTGTGTGTGTGAGACAGAGAGGATGAAAATATTCACACACAGGCCTTGAGGGGGTTTAACCTATCATTAACCCTGTCTTCTCCCCTCTGTCTCATTCTAAAGCTGTCTCATCAGATCTATGATACACAGCCCCGTCACTGTAATTACACAAATTGACAGACAATCCCTCTGTGTCAATCTCACTATTCCCCCATGGCATACAGGCAGACTGAACTCTGCTGTAGATCCTACAGATAAAACCAAGTGGGGATATCGCTGTCTGTGGGTCTTAAAAGGGTCCTTCCACAAAATGATTGCCTTTTGCCTCCTTTTGATATTTTAAGTAGAAATTGTGCACAAATATTGCATTTGAAAAACATGTTATATTAAATGAAGTGCCCTTTAATATAGACCATATGGAAAATTCATTAAATCGGATTTTCAATATGAACTAAGACTTGCTAAGGTGCCAAAATTCTGAATTTGTACATGTCCATCTGTGCACCCTCTGTGACTCCTAGGAAGATTTTAACCCAATTAACCTCAACATTTCTCCAAGTTTTCACCATCTTTGTAAAGCCCTAGTTATTATGTTGCTTTGACGAAGTCGTTTCTGCCGATTATTATTTATTTAATGTGATTAGTGATTCATTGTAGCCCTTTCCTGCAGTCAATGACCAAAAACGCCCTCTTTGGCTTCATGGATGGAATGTTATTAATATTTTTCATAATTTCATAATTTATAAAGATATAGTTTTTAACGATGAAAATCCGGTGTTTCTATGTCAAACAGTTTTCTGTGATGTATATAAAGTGTAATATTGGGATGCAAACTGAAAATGGAATACATTTCAACTCTATATCTGATATGGTACATTTACATTTTACATTTTAGTCATTTAGCAGACGCTCTTATCCAGAGCGACTTACAGTTAGCGCATACATTATTTTATCGAACCCACAACCCTGGCGTTGCAAACGCCATGCTCTACCAACTGAGCTACATCCCCTGCCGGCCATTCCCTCCCCTACCCTGGACGTGTCTTCTTTTTTTAAGCCCATAAACATGTGTGTGAGCTGTATACTTTTGTTTCGAAGTAGATTTGTTTAAGACTGATTTAGCCCACTGCAGTAAAAGGTTAAGGTAAAAAAATAAACCTGTCCCTCATTTTAAGGAAAACCCTGTTACACGAACTGGACTCTCGTTTGAATATGGTGAATCTATTCCTTTTAGATATTTATTTCAAAAGAAACATTGAACATCTTATAGACAAACCCTAGTCTGAAAGCAGGTGAGCTGGTTGTACTCTTTTTGGGCATTTTCTGTTGCGGTCAAACCTGTTATGGTCAACCCTGTTACAGTCAACCCTGTTATGGTCAACCCTGTAACGGTCAACCCTGTAACGGTCAACCCTGTTACGGTCAACCCTGTTACTTTACTTGGCACTTACTGTAGTCATTTTTTTATTTAACCTCTTTAGTTGAGAAAACATGTGTTTTATTAAGTTGAACATGTGCTCTTTATGACATAATGTTAGAATTAGGTAAAATACAAGTTTTTTTCCCCATTTAAATTTTTTTTGTTGTACTACTCAAAAGGCACACAATAGGCAGAATGACCACAGGGTTGTTTGACTGGGTGGTTGTCTGTCTGGTTGTGGAATAGTTAGAGTCCTTGGAATGAAGGGAAAATTCAATACAAGATTAATATACCAATTGTCTTGGGTCTCTCTATTGTATTACAGTCTTTGTTTTATTGTGAGGTGGTAGAGACTGTACGTTTCCATCTTTATTTGTACAAGACATTGCCGACATAATTTCCATTCAAGTCTAATTGCCGTGGTCTGAGAGGCTTTCCTCGTTCTAGTCATTCTTTTTCTATGCTTCAATAACCATAGTCAGTCCCCTGATTGGTCAATGCTGTCACCTCCCTCCCCAGTCTTAATTACCATGGCTGTCATTACCAGGCAGTAAAGCACTGTGTTTTTTGCCCCAAAATGGCTCATCAGTGGCTCATCAGTGTCTAATGACATCCTTCAGCCACCTGCTACTATAACCACTTAATCACAGAGGCAATCAGCTGAGGAGAGGAGAGGAGAGGAGAGGAGAGGAGAGGAGAGGAGAAGAGAAGAGAAGAGAAGAGAAGAGAAGAGAAGAGAAGAGAAGAGAAGAGAAGAGAAGAGAAGAGAAGAGAAGAGAAGAGAAGAGAAGAGAAGAGAAGAGAAGAGAAGAGAAGAGAAGAGAGGAGAGGAGAGGAGAGGAGAGGAGAGAAGGGGAGGGAAGAAGAGGAGGGAAGAGGAATCAGGAAGGGGTGGAGTGGAGGAGAGGGGAGAGGAGAAGAGAGTTGAGAGGTGGAGTGGAGAGCAGAGGAGGAGAGAGGAGGAGAGGAGAGGGGAAGAGAGGAGAGAGGAGGAGAGAAGGGGAGATAAGAAGAGGAGGGAAGAGGAATCAGGGAGGGGTGGAGGGGAGAGGAGAAGAGAGTTGAGAGGTGGAGTGGAGAGCAGAGGAGGAGAGAGGATGAGAGGAGAGGGAGAGAGAGAGAGAGGAGGAGAGAGAGGAGAGGAGAGGAGAGAGAGAGAGAGGGAGAGAGAGAGAGAGAGAGGGAGAGAGAGAGAGAGAGAGAGAGAGAGAGAGAGAGAGAGAGAGAGAGAGAGAGAGAGAGAGAGAGAGAGAGAGGAGAGAGAGGAGGAGAGGGAGGAGAGAGAGAGAGGAGAGAGAGGAGAGAGGAGGAGAGGAGAGGGGAAGAGAGGAGGAGAGAGGAGGAGAGGAGAGGAGAGAGGAGGAGAGGAGAGGGGAAGAGAGGAGGAGAGGAGAGGAGAGAGGAGGGTAGAGGAGTGGAGAGAAAAATTAGAAGAGCAGAGGACGTGAGAGAGGAGAGGAGAGGTGGAAAGGAGAGAAGGGAGAGGAGAACACAGGACATGACTGGAGAGGAGAGGAGAGGAGAGGGGGCAGTCTGGAACCACGTATCTGTCACTCAAACAAAGTACAAGTATGTGCATTCTAGTCCTGGAGTGGATGCAAACACATGGGTTTTATCTGTCTGAGTTAAGAGGTTCCTGAGTGTTTTTTTAGTGTGTTTACCAAATGGTGGCCTATTCCCTACATTGTGCACTACTTTTGACCAGAGCCCCACTCAAAAGTAGTGCCCTACTATGTAAGGAAGAGGGTGCCATTTGGGAAACATTCTTAGTGTTTTTTCCAACTGGTTCTCAGAAGGCAGAGTTAGATGATTGGGGGATGATTATAAATGCAAGATGATAATGATGATCACCTAGTCGTCTGGAGGGGATAGGATGAGAAGTGGGACTTACATTTAAAATTTTTCTCATACTTCCATGGGATCAGCACAGTGTCAGAGTCACATGGGATCAGCACAGTGTCAAAGTCACATGGGATCAGCACAGTGTCAAAGTCACATGGGATCAACACAGTGTCAGAGTCACGTGGGATCAGCACAGTGTCAAAGTCACATGGGATCAGCACAGTGTCAGAGTCACATGGGATCAACACAGTGTCAGAGTCACATGGGATCAGCACAGTGTCAAAGTCACATGGGATCAGCACAGTGTCAAAGTCACATGGGATCAACACAGTGTCAGAGTCACATGGGATCAGCACAGTGTCAAAGTCACATGGGATCAACACAGTGTCAGAGTCACATGGGATCAACACAGTGTCAGAGTCACATGGGATCAGCACAGTGTCAAAGTCACATGGGATCAACACAGTGTCAGAGTCACATGGGATCAGCACAGTGTCAGAGTCACATGGGATCAACACAGTGTCAGAGTCACATGGGATCAACACAGTGTCAGAGTCACAAGGGATCAGCACAGTGTCAGAGTCACATGGGATCAACACAGTGTCAGAGTCACATGGGATCAGCACAGTGTCAGAGTCACAAGGGATCAGCACAGTGTCAGAGTGACTACAATGACCATAATTGTCACGGATCCCCCCAGTACTGCTGCTCATTCCGTTCACCAGCTCCGGAGGTCTACGTCACCGGCCTTCTAGGCGTCACTGACCTGGTTCATCACCACCAACCCCGGACTGTCTTGTCTCATTACGCACACCTGGTTCCCATTCCCCCTGATTAGTATGTGTATATATGTGCCCTCTGTTCCCCATTGTCCTTGTCGATTATTGTCCCATGTCCGTTGGTCTTGTGAATACCGTGTATTCTGCTCTTGTTATTCCGGGTCCCGTGTATTGTGTAGAGGTTACACCTCGCTCTTTTGTTTGGGTTATATTCTTTTGTTATATATATATACGTGTTTGTTTTGGGCTTCGTCCCCGTGGTTTTCCATGATGTACCTTGTGTTGGGTGGAGTAAATAAAACCCCTAATACGTATTCCTGCGCCTGTCTTCTAATCATTATACAACATGACAATAATCCATTGCATGCCTACCATTGCATGTCCGGTCTGTGTGTTCTTTTACGCCTGTTACGTTAGGTTAGTGTGGGGCAGATAGAGAGCAGTTGCTTCCTGAGGTATCTCTACCTGAAAATACATGTGATTGATAGTTGGTATTCAGCAGACTTTTGTTAATTGTTTTATTCTGTGTTGTTACAGCGTTCAACCCACATAATTCATAGTGCATTTAATGTAAAGAAAATGTATAATGAAATAAAAAAAAGTTTTTTGATAATCTAACTGAAACCGAACTGACCTCAAAAAGTACTAATCGCTCAGCATTACCCATGTCCTATAACAGGGATACCATTTGTGGGACCCTTCTGTTGGAGTACAAGTGTTTCTGTTTCCCCTATTAGCTTGGAAATCCAGACTGAACTCGGCTCAGTTTCACATTTGTTTCACTCAACAATCAAACAATAATGAACCATGACTTGATTCAGTCTGGATTTTGAGGCTATATTAAAACTCCTCTGGCATATTCTCTGGATAAACAGTATGTTATACTTGGCTACAGAAGCATCTTGTTGGTTATCATTCAGAGCAAAACGAGACTTTTTTTTGCTAGTTTTCGTCATCTCCCTCTCAGACACATACATTGCTGGGTGGTTGTGATGTGACACTTGTCTTGTAACTCACCTCACCTCAGTCATCTCTCCTCTCCCACCAAAACTTTGACTCGGGTATCTAGGGGAATGATTTAAGTGTCTGACTGCTTTAAAACAGGTTTGGGTTTCCTGACACGATCTTTCATAACAGTTGCCTGTAGACCTGACTGAGTTGCTCTTTTGGGTGTTTGGAGAGGTGCAGCACATTTCTGGGTGATTGTGACTAGTAGCTCACCTCAGCTCTGTCTATGATTTAAGTGTCTGACTGCTTTAAAACCAGTTTGGGTTTCCAGAAGACAACCTGACTGAACTGTTGCTCCTGGCTGTTTTGGAGACGTTCTGCAGCGAGATAATATAAATACATAAAGAAGAGACTTAGATGAGTGAGCAGGATTCATGAAATATATCTCTCTTGTTTCCCCCAGGCCAGTTTGTCTCACAGATATCAGACAGAGTTAGACAAAGCTCCCTCTCATAGAAGAACTAAAGGAGAACATGGCGAGACCACGACAACAGTATAAAGAGCTCTATGGGGTGAATGAGTGTGTGAATCAACTGGCTCAGTTCTCAGACTTTTAGAGCGGGCGTAGCAAATGGCACCCTATTCCCTATATAGTGCACTATTCAAAAACTCCTGAAATGTGTAAAAGGTAGCATGGTCTAAGCCTAAGGTCTTCTGGTATGAATATGATAGCATGATTGTGGAGCTTTACTCTCCCATCACCCGCCACACTAGCCAGCCGAGGGGTAATTATGTGGACGCTGGTCAGAATTCTGATTTAGGATCAATGCCAGATCTGAGATCTCAGGTGTGATTAGCTCTCTACACTCTACTAACCTCTACACTGAGAGAGAGAGAGAGAGAGAGAGAGAGAGAGAGAGAGAGAGAGAGAGAGAGAGAGAGAGAGAGAGAGAGAGAGAGAGAGAGAGAGAGAGAGAGAGAGAGAGAGAGAGAGAGAGAGAGAGAGAGAGAGAGAGAGAGAGAGAGAGAGAGAGAGAGAGAGAGAGAGAGAGAGAGAGAGAGAGAGAGAGAGAGAGAGAGAGAGAGAGAGAGAGAGAGAGAGAGAGAGAGAGAGAGAGAGCTGTGAATGATCTGAGAGACAAGGCAAGAAGGGCCTTCTATGCCACTTCCTAACCTCCTGCCAAATGTATGACCATATTAGAGACACATATTTCCCTCAGATTACACAGACCCACAAAGAATTCGAAAACAAATCCAATTTGGATCAACTCCAATATCTACTGGGTGAAATACCAGTGTGCCATCACAGCAGCAAGACTTGTGACCTGTTGCCACAAGAAAAGGGCAACCAGTGAAGAACAAACACCATTGTAAATACAAACCATATTTATGTTTATTTATTTTCCCTTTTTTACTTTTTAACTATTTGCACATCATTACAACACTGTATATAGACATAATATGACATTTGTGACATAAATGTCTTTATTCTTTTGGAACTTGTGTGAGTGTAATATTTACCGTTCACTTTTTATTGTTTATTTCGCTTTTGTTTATCAATTTCACTTGCTTTGGCAATGTAAACATATGTTTCCCATGCCAATAAAGCCCCTGGAATTGAATTGAATTGAGAGAGAGACTGAGTCATTTTCAATGAGAACACCTTGTCATGGCAGTTTCCAAGTAAACATTAGATAGTGAGACTCATGTTTAAGCTTCAGAAATAACCCAGTCTCCCCGAGGCCAGAAGAGAAGAAAGCAGAAATTCACAGGATCTATTTTTAAGAGGAACTGTGATATGAGTGTGAGGCTGCATCCCAAATATCATCCTTTTCTCATCTCAAATATCATCATTTTCTCTAACCAGAGCCCTTGTCAAAAATAGTGCACTATGTAGAGGATAGGGTGCCACAGCCTGTGACTGAGGTACAGGGCTGTATCAGGCCTAGTCTATTTAAGGCCTGTGGTTTTGTGAGCTGTTCATATAGAAACTGTCTACCTGCCTCTTAGCCTGTATAGCCACAGAGTTTCTTTCTAAGTTTAGCTGTAACCATGACCTAGCTATGCCAGAATGGAGCTGAGGCCTAGTTACAGATTCGTCAGCAAAATCCTTAGACAACACATGACTGAAGATGTCAACTGATCCCTCCATAGTTTTAAAATCACTCTGAGAACAATATGGTGTATCATAGAGTATTGGCGAATCCCATGATAGAACTAAACACATGTAAGGCTATGTGATGAGGAGGGATACTTAAATCCAACCCGATCCAAGACACCCAAATTCCAGATGGGTTAGTCAATAACAGGTAGAGTTTCCCTGAAAAAAATAGTGATTCTAGTGTGTCCTCCTTACAGCCTACCTCTCGGATTTGTGTCTTCCTGGGCCAGAGACAAACACACACACACACACACACACACACACACACACACACACAGAACTCTTCTCTCTCGCCCCCAGTAGCAGCTCATTCACAGATTAAATAAACACTCTGTTAAAACGTTCCTGTATTTGTGTCTCACTGTATTGGACCGACAGGAATTTGGCTCAATGTTGAACAACAACACAGTTTGTCCTTTTAAGGGAAAGTTGCAGCATGTTTAATTGCTAATCCTCTCAAGCTACACTACAAGGCCAAAAGTATGTGGACACCCCTTCAAATGAGTGGATTTGGTTATTTCAGCCACACCCGTTGCTGAAAGGTGTATAAAATCAAGCACGCAGCCATACAATCTCCATAGACAAACATTGGCAGTAGAATGGCTCAGTGACTTTCAACGTGGCACTGTCATAGGTTGCCACCTTTCCAACAAGTCAGTTTGTCATGGCCGAGCAGCCGCACACAAGCCTAAGATCACCACGGGCAATGCCAAACGTCGGCTGGAGTGGTGTAGAGCTCGCCGCCATTGCACTCTGGAGCAGTGGAAACACGTTCTCTGGAGTGATGAATCACGTTTCACCATCTGGCAGTCCGACGGACAAATCTTTGTTTGACGGATGCCAGGAGAACACTACCTGCCCCAATGCATAGTGCCAACTGTAAAGTCTGGGGGAGGAGGAATAATGGTCTGGGGCTGTTTGTCATGGTTCAGGTTAAGTCCCTTACTTTCAGTGAAGGGAAATCTTAACGCTACAGCATACAATGACATTCTAGACAATTCTGTGCTTCCAACTTTGTGGTAACAGTTTGGGGAAGGCCCTTTCCTGTTTCAGCATGACTTTGTCGAGATCGGTGTGGAAGAACTTGACTGGCCTGCACAGAGCCCGACCTCAACCCCATCGAACACCTTTGGGATGAATTGGAACGCAGACTGCGAGCCAGGCCTAATCTCCCAACATCAGTGCCCGACCTCACTAATGCTCTTGTAGCTGAATGGAAGCAAGTCCCTGCAGCAATGTTCCAACATCTAGTGGAAAGCCTTTCCAGAAGAATGTTATAGCAGCAAAGGGGGGACCAACTCCATATTAATGCCCATGATTTTGGAATGAGATGTTCGACGAGCAGGTGTCCACATACTTTTAGTCATGTATTGTACATTGCAATACACAGCAAAATAAATAAATTGCTTGGGTAATGAATGTCTCTCTGTGTGTGTGTGTGCTCAATCAATCACAACAGAAAGCAATATTCAAACAGTTCGTATACTGTGAGGACTGATGAGGGCTTAATCACTTTTAAATGAGGTTTTAATGGCTTAAGCTCTCTGCTCCCAACACTTGCTCTATCATCTCAGACTAAGAGAGGGAGGAGAAGAGAAGGAGAAGGAGGAGGAGGAGGAAAACAGACCTGGCTGCAGCTGACCAAATGTTTCCCTGACTCAGCCTGGCCCCTGTAGAGAGACAGTCAGCCCAGTGACTACAAAGCAGGAAGCCTGGGGCAGACCAGGGCTATGAGTTCGCAACACAAGCTCCAAAGAAGCTCAAAAGAACACGCCATCCCTCTCCATAGTGGGTTAGTGAGAGCATGGTGCTAGCATCATCAGGGATGTGGGTTTGATTCCCATATGGGCCAGTTATACTGAATATACAGTATGTCACTCACTGTCAATTTTTTACAGTTTTGTCACTTTGAATAAGTGGTTTTGGTCCGCTAAAAGACCACATAGAATAGTTTTTTGGGGGGATTTCAGCGAGACAGGGTGTGTGTGTGTGACAGGGAGGGGGGATGCTAATGCACCCCCTGTTTGCCCCAATCTTTTATTTAAGAGGGGCACGTCTGGTCTGGCCGCCTGCCTGATGATCGCTCGGATGATCGCAGGCAGGCGGCCCTTTGCACCTCGCCACTCAGACACACACTGTGCTTCCCCCTCCCCCCCTCCACCTAGGCCCCCTCCACCCCATCACACCATTACCTAGGCCCCCTCCCCCCCTCCACCCCTCCACCCCTCCACCCCTCCACCCCTCCACCTAGGCCCCCTCCACCCCATCACACCATTACCTAGGCCCCCTCCCCCCCTCCACCCCCTCCACCCCTCCACCCCCTCCACCTAGGCCCCCCTCCACCCCATCACACCATTACCTAGGCCCCTCCCCCCTCTCCACCCCACCACCTCCCCCCCTCCACCCCTCCACCCCTCCACCCCATCACACCATTACCTAGGCCCCCTCCCCCCTCCACCCCTCCACCCCTCCACCCCCTCCACCTAGGCCCCCTCCACCCCATCACACCATTACCTAGGCCCCCCTCCCCCCTCTCCACCCCACCACCTCCCCCCTCCACCCCTCCACCCCCTCCACCCCATCACACCATTACCTAGGCCCCCCTCCCCCTCTCCACCCCACCACCTCCACCCCTCCACCCCTCCACCCCTCCACCTAGGCCCCCTCCACCCCCTCCACCCCTCCACCCCCTCCACCCCTCCACCTAGGCCCCCTCCACCCCTCCACCCCACCACCCCTCCACCTAGGCCCCCTCCACCCCTCCACCCCTCCACCCCCTCCACCTAGGCCCCCTCCACCCCCTCCACCCCACCACCCCTCCACCTAGGCCCCCCTCCACCCCTCCACCCCTCCACCTAGGCCCCCTCCACCCCTCCACCCCACCACCCCACTACCTCCCCCCTCCACCCATCAGCTCCTCTGACCCTGATCTGATTATGGACATGTGAAAGTCTCTGAAGGATCTGAGGCAAAGACAGATGAGTAAATAGAGACAACTAGACATGAGGTGTCGGAGAGATAGGAGATGTGCTTTCACAGTACACACACTGGTAACTCAGGAGGCTGAAGAAATTCGGCTTGGCCCCTAAGACGCTCACAAACTTCTACAGATGCACAATTGAGAGCGTCCTGTCGGGCTGTATCACCGCCTGGTATGACAATTGCACCGTCTGCATCCGCAGGGCTCTTCAGAGGGTGGTGCAGTCAGCCCAAAGCATCGTCGGGGCACACTGCCTGCCCTCCAGGACATCTACAGCACCCAGTGTCACAGGAAGGCCAAGAAGATAATCAAGGACCTCAGCCACCTGAGCCACGGCCTGTTCACCCTGCTACCATCTAGAAGGAGGAGACGGTACTGGTGCATCAAAGCTGCGACCGAGAGACTGAAAAACAGCTTCTATCTCCAGGCCATCAGACTGATAAACAGCTTCTATCTCCAGGCCATCAGACTGATAAACAGCTTCTATCTCCAGGCCATCAGACTGATAAACAGCTTCTATCTCCAGGCCATCAGACTGATAAACAGCTTCTATCTCCAGGCCATCAGACTGATAAACAGCTTCTATCTCCAGGCCATCAGACTGATAAACAGCTTCTATCTCCAGGCCATCAGACTGTTAAACAGTACCCTGCCCTGAACTTAGTCACTGTTACTAGCTGGTACCGGTACTCTACCCTGCACCTTAGAGACTGCTGCCCTATGTACATAGTCATTGAACACTGGTAACTTGAATAATGTTTACATACTATTTTACACACTTTACATATATATATATATATATATATATATATATATATATATATATATATATATATGTAAAGTGTATATATATATATATACTGGATTCTAGTCATGGTTCATCCTATATGTCATTACATCCTAACTACTGCTGTACACACCTTTTCTATTCATATACTGTCTATAGTATCTATACTGTCTATACTGTCTATAGTATCTATACTGTCTATAGTATCTATACTGTCTATAGTATCTATACTGTCTATAGTATCTATACTGTCTATAGTATATATACTGTCTATAGTATCTATACTGTCTATACTGTCTATAGTATCTATACTGTCTATAGTATCTATACTGTCTATAGTATCTATACTGTCTATAGTGTCTATAATATCTATACTGTCTATAGTATCTATACTGTCTATAGTGTCTATAGTATATATACTGTCTATAGTGTCTATACTGTCTATAGTATCTATACTGTCTATACTGTCTATAGTATCTATACTGTCTATAGTATCTATACTGTCTATAGTGTCTATAGTATCTATACTGCCTATAGTATATATACTGTCTATAGTATCTAAACTGTCTATAGTATCTATACTGTCTATAGTGTCTATAGTATATATACTGTCTATAGTATCTATACTGTCTATAGTATCTATACTGTCTATAGTGTCTATAGTATATATACTGTCTATAGTGTCTATAGTGTCTATACTGTCTATAGTATCTATACTGTCTATAGTATCTATACTGTCTATAGTATATATACTGTCTATACTGTCTATACTGTCTATAGTGTCTATAGTATATATACTGTCTATAGTATCTATACTGTCTTTAGTGTCTATAGTATCTATACTGTCTATAGTATCTATACTGTCTATAGTATCTATACTGTCTATAGTGTCTATAGTATATATACTGTCTATACTGTCTATACTGTCTATAGTATCTATACTGTCTATACTGTCTATAGTATCTATACTGTCTATACTGTCTATAGTATCTATACTGTCTTTAGTGTCTATAGTATCTATA
The DNA here is from genome assembly GCF_020615455.1 of Coregonus clupeaformis. NCBI lineage: Eukaryota > Metazoa > Chordata > Actinopteri > Salmoniformes > Salmonidae > Coregonus > Coregonus clupeaformis. The sequence continues at coordinate 20,405,323 of NC_059200.1, read as the reverse complement.
CTGTCTATAGTATCTATACTGTCTATACTGTCTATAGTATCTATACTGTCTATACTGTCTATAGTATCTATACTGTCTATACTGTCTATAGTATCTATACTGTCTATACTGTCTATAGTATCTATACTGTCTATAGTATCTATACTGTCTGAGGAGGAAAGGGTGCTGGAATGTATAGGCTCCTGACCAATTCTGCTATTTTGTGTGTTTCTTTGCACTGATTGTAAAAAGAAATTGTACATAATGTTTCCGCCATCATTTCCTATGACCAAAAGGAGCGTCTGGACATCATAACAGCAATCACTAGCCTCCATTTGGATGGCAAGTGCAAGTGCTGGTTAAGTTTTTTGGGGGGAGGTGGGGGGGTCAAGGTGAGGAGGAGGATTATTTAAGATACTGTTTGAAGAGGTAGGGTTTCAGATGATTTCATAAGATGGGCAGGGACTCTGCTGTCCTAGCTTCAGGGGGAAGCTGGTTCCACCATTGGGGTGCCAGGACAGAGAAGATTCACAGAGTCGTGGCTGAGCAAGGACATGAGTAATATTCCAGTTGGTTTTTCTATGCATCGGCAGGACAGAACGTTAGCGTCGTGTAAGCTCAAGGGGAGTGGTGTGTGTCTCTTTGTTAACAACAGCTGGTGCGCAATCTTTAACATTAAGGAAGTCTCGAGGTTCTGCTCGCCTGAGTTAGAATACCTCATGATAAGCTGTAGACCAGGTATCATCAACTAGATTCAGCCCTGAGACGATTCCTTCTTGTGCGGATGGTCAGGGGGCCAGAACATAATTACAAATAATGTATAATTAATCGCAAAAAGTCCAAACAAACATTAGTCAAACATTTGACTAAAACATAATCATTTCAAACATTGCTTACATTTCTATACGATCACATGTATCTCTCTATTATGTGTGGGAATACTTTGGAACAGATTTACAAAATCACCTCCAGTTGTGGAACCCTGCTGTTGACCATTCTATTTACTAAGAGTTTTCATCAATATTTTTCGTGGCTGTCTATTTACCACCACAAACTGATGCTGGCACTAAGACCACACTCAACAAGCTGTATACTGTAAGGCCATAAGCAAACAAGAAAATGCTCATCCAGAGGTGGCGCTCCTAGCGGCCGGTGATTTTAATGCAGGAAAATTGAAATCCGTTTTACCTCATTTCTACCAGCACGTCACCTGTGCAGCTAGATCACCTTTACTCCACACACAGAGATGCATACAAAGCTCTCTCTCGCTCTCCATTTGGCAAATCTGACCATAACTCTATCTTTTTTTTTTTTTTACATTTACGTCATTTAGCAGACACTCTTATCCAGAGCGACTTACAAATTGGTGCATTCACCTTATGATAGCCAGTGGGACAACCACTTTACAATATATATATATATTTTTTTTTGGGGGGGGGTGTGGGGTAAGGCGGGGTAGAAGGATTACTTTATCCTATCCCAGGTATTCCTTAAAGAGGTGGGGTTTCAAGGGTCTCCGGAAGGTGGTCAGTGACTCTGCTGTCCTGGCGTCGTGAGGGAGCTTGTTCCACCATTGGGGTGCCAGAGCAGCGAACAGTTTTGACTGGGCTGAGCGGGAACTGTGCTTCCGCAGAGGTAGGGGGGCCAGCAGGCCAGAGGTGGATGAACGCAATGCCCTCGTTTGGGTGTAGGGACTGATCAGAGCCTGAAGGTACGGAGGTGCCATTCCCCTCACAGCTCCGTAGGCAAGCACCATGGTCTTGTAGTAGATGCGAGCTTCAACTGGAAGCCAGTGGAGTGTGCGGAGGAGCGGGGTGACGTGAGAGAACTTGGGAAGGTTGAACACCAGACGGGCTGCGGTGTTCTGGATGAGTTGTAGGGGTTTAATGGCACAGGCAGGAAGCCCAGCCAACAGCGAGTTGCAGTAATCCAGACGGGAGATGACAAGTGCCTGGATTAGGACCTGTGCCGCTTCCTGTGTAAGGCAGGGTCGTACTCTGCGAATGTTGTAGAGCATGAACATACATGATCGGGTCACCGCCTTGATTTTAGCGGAGAACGACAGGGAGTTGTCCAGGGTCACGCCAAGGCTCTTTGCACTCTGGGAGGAGGACACAACGGAGTTGTCAACCGTGAAGGCGAGATCATGGAACGGGCAGTCCTTTCCCAGGAGGAAGAGCAGCTCCGTCTTGCCGAGGTTCAGCTTGAAGTAGTGATCCATCATCCACACTGATATGTCTGCCAGACATGCAGAGATGTGATTCGCCACCTGGTTATCAGAAGGGGGAAAGGAGAAGATTAATTGTGTGTCGTCTGCGTAGCAATGATAGGAGAGGCCATGTGAGGATATGACAGAGCCAAGTGACTTGGTGTATAGCGAGAATAGGAGAGGGCCTAGAACTGAGCCCTGGGGGACACCAGTGGTGAGAGCACGTGGTGCGGAGACAGATTCTCGCCACGCCACCTGGTAGGAGCGACCTGTCAGGTAGGACGCAATCCAAGAGTGAGCCGCGCCGGAGATGCCCAACTCGGAGAGGGTGGAGAGAAGGATCTGATGGTTCACAGAATCAAAGGCAGCAGATAGGTCTAGAAGGACGAGAGCAGAGGAGAGAGAGTTAGCTTTAGCAGTGCGGAGAGCCTCCGTGACACAGAGAAGAGCAGTCTCAGTTGAATGACTGGTTTGGATCAAGAAGGTCATTCTGAGAGAGATAGCAAGAGAGTTGTCTAAAGACGGCACGCTCAAGAGTTTTGGAGAGAAAAGAAAGAAGGGATACTGGTCTGTAGTTGTTGACATCGGAGGGATCGAGTGTAGGTTTTTTGAGAAGGGGTGCAACTCTCGCTCTCTTGAAGACGGAAGGGACATAGCCAGCGGTCAAGGATGATTTGATGAGCGAGGTGAGGTAAGGGAGAAGGTCTCCGGAAATGGTCTGGAGAAGAGAGGAGGGGATAGGGTCAAGCGGGCAGGTTGTTGGGCGGCCGGCCGTCACAAGTCGCAAGATTTCATCTGGAGAGAGAGGGGAGAAAGAAGTCAAAGCATAGGGTAGGGCAGTGTGAGCAGGACCAGCGGTGTCATTTGACTTAACAAATGAGGATCGGATGTCATCAACCTTCTTTTCAAAATGGTTGACGAAGTCATCCACAGAGAGGGAGGAGAGGGGACGGGGGACGGGGAGGAGGATTCAGCAGGGAGGAGAAGTAGTGAGTAGTGTTGGAGGAGAGCGAGAGAGAAAAGGATACAAAGTAGTGGTCGGAGACTTGGAGGGGAGTTCCTCTTGATTCCTGCTTACAAGTAAAAACTCTGATTACCAAGAGCATGTGCATGTACTCAGAGCCTGCGCTGACCAGCTGGCAAGTGTCTTCACTGATATTTTCTCCCTGACCCAGCCCCAGGTGTTGAGGATAGGGAACAAACACGCTGACCCTCAACATGGGGGCCCATTAGGGGTGCGTGGTTAGTCCTCTCCTGTACTCCCTGTTCACCCACGACTGCACGGCCAAGCACGACTCCAACACCATCATTAAGTTTGCAGACGAAACAACAGTGGTAGGCCTGATCACCGACGACGATGAGACAGCCTAAAGGGAGGTCAGATACCTGTCAGTGTGGTGCCAGGACAACAAGCTCTCCCTCAATGTCAGCAAGACAAAGGAGCTGATCGTGGACTACAGGAAACGGAGGGTTGAGCATGCCCCCCATTCACATTGACAGGGCTGTAGTGGAGTGGGTCGAGAGCTTCAAGTTCCTCGGTATCCACATCACTAAGGATCTATCATGGTCCAAACACATCAACACATTCGTGAAGAGGGCACGACAATGCCTCTTCCCCCTGAGGAGGCTGAAAAGATTTGTCATGAGCCCTCAGATCCTCAAATAGTTATACAGCTGCACCATTGAGAGCATTTTGACTGCCTGCATCACTGCTTGGTATGGCAACTGCTTGGCATCCGACCACAAGGCGCTACAGAGGGTAGTGTGGACGGCCCACTACATCAATGGGGCCGAGCTTCCTGCCATCCAGGAGCTCTATACCAGAAGGTTTCAGGAAGGCCCTAAAAATTGTCAAAGACTCCAGCCAAGTCATAGACTGTTCTCTATGCTACCGCACGGCAAGCGGTACCGAGTCTGGAACCAACAGGACCCTGAACAGCTCCTACCCCAAACCATAAGACTGCTAAATAGTTCGTTAAATAGTTAACTAAATAGCTACCTGGACTATCTGCATTGACCCTTTTTGCACTAACCTATCACGTACGCTGCTGCTACTGTTTACTATCTGTCACTTTATTCCTAGTTACAGAGCCTTCAGAAAGTATTCACACCCTTTAACTTTTTCCACATTTTGTTGTGTTACAAGGTGAGATTAAAATGGATTGAATTATAATTTTCTGTCAACGATCTACACAAAATACTTTGTAATGTCAAAGTGGAAGAAAAATTTGAACATTTGTAAATAAATAAAATAAAAACACTAATATACAGTGCATTTGGAAAGTATTCAGACCCTTTAACTTTTTCCACATTTTGTTACGTTACAGCCTTATTCTAAAATGGTTTAAATAAATAAAAATCCTCATCAATCTACACACAATGCCCCATAATGACAAAGCGATTTTTTTTTGCTAATTTATTAAACATAAAATAACAGAAATACTCTATTTACATAAGTATCTGGGAAAGAACAGATCTGGGGAAGGGTGCCAAAAAAATTCGGCAGCGTTGAAGGTCCCCAAGAACACAGTGGCCTCAATCATTCTTAAATGGAAGAAGTTTGGAACCATTAAGACTCTTCCTAGAGCTGGCCTCCTGGCCAAACTGAGCAAATGGGGGAGAAGGGCCTTGGTCAGGGAGGTGAACAAGAACCCGATGGTCACTCTGACAGAGCACCAGAGTTCCTCTGTGGAGATGGGAGAAACTTCCAGAAGGACAACCATCTCTGCTGCACTCCACCAATCAGGCCTTTATGGTAGTGGCCAGACGGAAGCCACTCCTCAGTAAAAGGCACATAACAGCCCGCTTCGAGTTTGCCAAAAGGCACCTAACTCTCAGACCATGAGAAACAAGATTCTCTGGTCTGATGAAACCAAGATTGAACTCTTTGGCCTGAATGCCAAGCGTCACGTCTGGAGAAAACCTGGCAACATCCCTATGATTAAGCATGGTGTGTTCAGCATCATGCTGTGGGGATGTTTTTCAACGGCAGGGACTGGGAGACTAGTCAGGATCGAGGGAAAGATGAATGGAGAAAGTACAGAGAGATCCTTGATGAAAACCTGCTCCAGAGCGCTCAGGACCTCAGACTGGGGCGAAGGTTCACCTTCCAACAGGCCAACGACCCTAAGCACAAGGCCAAGACAACGCAGGAGTGGCTTCGGGACAAGTCTCTGAATGTCCTTGAGTGGCCCAGCCAGAGCCTGGACTTGAACCCGATCAAAAATCTCTGGAGAGAGTGAGAGACCTGAAAATAGCTGTGCAGCAACGCTCCCCGTCCAACCTGACAGAGCTTGAGAGGATCTGCAGAGAAGAATGGGAGAAACTCCCCAAATACAGGTGTGCCGAGCTTGTAGCGTCATACCCAAGAAGACTTGAGGCTGTAATCACTGCCAAAGGTGCTTCAATAAAGTACTGAGTAAAACGTCTGAATACTTATGTAAATGTGATATTTCCGTTTTTTATTTTAAATACATTTGCAAACATTTCTAAAAACCTGTTTTTGCTTTGTCATTATGGGGTATTGTGTGTAGATTGATTAGGATTTTTATTTATTTAATCCATTTTAGAATAAGGCTGTGGAAAACGTCAAGGGGTCTGAATACTTTCCGAATGCACTGTATCTTGTATTCACACCCCCTAAGTCAATACATGTTAGAATCACCTTTGGCAGTGATTAATAGGGAGTGAGTCTTTCTGGGTAAGTCTCTAAGAGCTTTGCACATCTGTGTTGTACAATATTTGCACATTAGTCTTTTACAAATTCTTCAAGCTCTGTCAAGTTGGTTGTTGATCATTGCTAGACAGCTATTTTCAAATCTTGTCATAGATTTTCAAGCCTTTTTAAGTCCAAACTGTAACTAGGCCACTTAGGAACATTCAATGTTGTCTTGATAAGCAGCTCCAGTGTATATTTGTGTTTTAGTTTATTGTCCTGCTGAAAGGTGAATTTGTCTCCCAGTGTCTGTTGGATAGCAGACTGAACCTCTAGGAGTTTGCCTGTGTTAACTCTATTCCGTTTATTTTTATCCTAAAAAGCTCAGAAGTCCTTGCCGATGACAAGCATACCCATAACATAATGCAGCCACCACCATGCTTGAAAATATGGAGAGTGGTACTCAGTGATGTGTTGTGTTGGATTTGCCCCAAATGTAATGCTTTGTATTTAGGACAACAAGTTAATTTCTTTGCCACATTTTTTGCAGTTTTACTTTAGTGCCTTATTGCAAACAGGATGCCTGTTTTGGAATATTGGTATTCTGTACAGGCTTCCTTCTTTTCACTCTGTCATTTAGGTTAATATTGTGGAGTAACTACAGTGTTGTTGATCCATCCTCAGTTTTCTCCTATCATAGTCATTAAACTCTGTAACTGTTTTAAAGTCACCATTAGGCTCATGGTGAAATCCCTGTGAGGTTTCCTTCCTCTGCGGCAACTGAGTTAGGGAGGACGCCTGTATCTTTGTAGTGACTGGGTGTGTTGATACAAAATCCAAACCTGTAATTAATAACTTCACCAAGGGGTCTGAATACTTTCAATAATAGTGAAGACATCAAAACTATGAAATAACACATATGGAATCATGTAGTAACCAAAAAAGTGTTAAACAAATCAAAATATATTTTATATTTGACATTCTTCAAATAGCCACCCTTTGCCTTGATGACAGCTCTGCACACTCTTGCCATTATCTCAACCAGCTTCATGAGGTCGTCACCTGGAATGCATTTCAATTAACAGGTGTTCCTTCTTAAAAGTTCATTTGTGGAATTTCTTTCCTTCTTAATGCGTTTGAGCCAATCAGTTGTGTTGTGACAAGGTAGGAGGGGTATACAGAAGATAGCCCTACTTGGTAAAAGACAGAGTCCATGTTATGGCAAGAACAGCTCAAATAAGCAAAGAGAAATGACAGTCCATCATTACTTTAAGTCATGAAGGTCAATCCGGAAAATGTCAAGAACTTTGAAAGTTTCTTCAAGTGCAGTCGCAAAAACCATCAAGCGCTATGATGAAACTGGCTCTCATGAGGACCACCACAGGAATGGAAGACCCAGAGTTACCTCTGCTGCAGAGGATAAGTTCATTAGAGTTACCAGCCTCAGCAATTGCAGCCCAAATAAATGCTTCACAGAGTTCAAGTCACAGACACATCTCAACATCAACTCTTCAGAGGAGACTGTGTGAATCAGGCCTTCATGGTCGAATTGCTGCAAAGAAACCACTACTAAAGGACACCAATAAGAAGAAGAGACCTGCGTGGGCCAAGAAACATGAGCAAAGGACATTCGATCGGTGGAAATGTGTCCTTTGGTCTGGAGTCCAAATTTGAGATTTTTGGTTCCAACCGCCGTGTCTTTGTGAGACACGGTGTGGGTGAACGGATGATCTCCGCATGTGTAGTTCCCACCGTAAAGCATGGAGGAGGAGGTGTTATGGTGTGGGGGTGCTTGGCTGGTGACACTGTCAGTGATTTATTTTGAATTCAAGGTACACTTAACCAGCATGGCTACCACAGCATTCTGCAGCGATACGTCATCCCATCTGGTTTGGGCTTAGTGGGACTATCATTTGTTTTTCAACAGGACAATGACCCAACACACCTCCAGGCTATGTAAGGGCTATTTTACCAAGAAGGAGAGTGATGGAGTGCTGCATCAGATGACCTGGCCTCCACAATCCCCCAACCTCAACCCAATTGAGATGGTTTGGGATGAGTTGGACCGCATTGTGAAGGAAAAGCAGCCAACAAGTGCTCAGCATATGTGGGAACTCCTTCAAGACTGTTGGAAAAGCATTCCAGGTGAAGCTGGTTGAGAGAATGCCAAGAGTGTGCAAAGCTGTCATCAAGGCAAAGGGTGGCTATTTGAAGAATCTCAAATATAAAATATATTTTGATTTGTTTAACACTTTTTTGGTTACTACATGATTCCATATGTGTTATTTCATAGTTTTGATGTATTCACTATTATTCTACAATGTAAAAAATAGTAAAAATAAAGAAAACCCCTGGAATGAGTAGGTGTGTCCAAACTTTTGACTGGTACTGTATATATATATATATATATATATATATGTTATACTTTATATGTTCTCTTACGCCTGTGATGAAGAGCTGCTGATGAAACATTTAGCACCTTGCTTTTAATCATGTAAATGTGCTTGTTATGATGTTATATGTCATCCTGTAGGGTTTCAACACACTGTGGAGCGTGCTAGCCTTGTGCTAGCCTCTTCCAGGTCAACTCAGGTGGCGTCCCAAACGGCACCCCTTTCCCTATATAGTGCACTTCTTTTGACCAGAGCCCTATGCGCCCCAGGTTAAAGTAGTTCACTATAGATGGAATAGCGTGCCATTTGGGATGCCACAAGTCCCTCATATATCACTTTACGTACAGTACATTAGGATGATGAAATACCTTTGTGTTCTCCTACCAAACAGATGCTGCTACATAGACAGACAGGCAGACAGGCAGACAGACTGGCCTCTTCTCATCTGTTCAGGAAGAAGAGAAGAGGAGAAAGGCGGGTGTGTGTGTGTTTGTGTGTGTGTGTGTGTGTGTGTGTGTGTGTGTGTGTGTACGAGCGAGTGTGTGGGGGGTGTTCTCTTTTTACACGATATCTGCAACTTGATATTTCAATAATTCAGGGTACTCTCTCAGGAGCTAGAACAGGGAATAATGAACTGAGAAACAGTGTATCCTTCTATACGTCAATGGAAGAGGAGAGAGAGAGAGAGAGAGAGAGAGAGAGAGAGAGAGAGAGAGAGAGAGAGAGAGAGAGAGAGAGAGAGAGAGAGAGAGAGAGAGAGAGAGAGAGAGAGAGAGAAATACCAATAGGTATTCTGCGGGCCAAATTCAGCTCATGGGTGATTTTATTTGCCCCCGCCCCCACCGCCCCCAAGTGTTCTTAAGCCCCCCCCAAAAAACTATAATAATCGGCCCACGGCTGAATGTAATTGGGGACCCCTGCTGTAAAGATACATACACAGTTTTTCTAGTGTCACATAGTTTCCCAGAGCCAAGCCACTGAGCCCTTCAGCCCCAGTACACACAAACACAATAAAGCTCCTCTGTCTCCCTCCCAAACATACCCAGACTTACACTTCATTGTTTCTGGCTGCTTCTCATGTCAGACACTTTGTTGTTCATACAAACCCTTTTAGATCCTCAAATGAGGTCGAAAACTAATGAAATGGAAAACAGCCACAAACCGCTGAGGAGACCAGACTGAGACAACGGTCCTATACGCCCACAGAGGAAGACTGGTGTTGTGTCTCAAATGGTACCATATTCCCTATATTGTGCACTACAGATATAGGATCTTAATTTGAGCCAGTTTGCTACAGGAGGAAAATTATCCTGCAGCAACAGGACATTTGAATTATTATGTGGACTATAATTAATGGACGTTTTTGTAGGGGTTGATTCATTTTTGGTAAGAGAAAATCAAGTCTGTATTTTCAAAGTGGAAATTTGCTTTTTTAAACCTCAAAATACACTACAAGTTTAAAATAAAGATCCTGCATCTGTAGTTTAGACCAGGGCCTTCATATAGGGCTTGGCAGGATTTTAACATTTTAGTCATAATGTTGCTTGATCAGTGGTTAGGCTATTAGCTGGCCAAAATTAGGCTTCATGAAAAGTGCAATACTGTTAATATAACCGTGTGTTAGTGTGGGTTTTCATTGAATTTATGTAAATCATGAAGCGGTGCAGGAAAATTCTCAGCAACAAAAGAGTGATCAAATTAAGATCTGTTTATAGGAAATAGGAAACCATTTCGGACGCACCCTGGCTGGCTTCATCCCAATAGGGCTTCGTTTTTAAAATGATCTGTATGTAATTCACAAAGTTAAACCAAATAGGACCAATCCATCGTCCTCCAACGCCCACCACAAGATCAAGAAACCCTGAGGTGACATAGTGTGCATCACAAATGGTACCCTATTCCCATTCAGGGCTATGGGCCCTGGTCATTAATAGTGCACTATAAAGGGAATAGGGTACCATTTGGGACACAGCCGTAGCTAGCTTCCCCAATGCTTGTGTTTAAACGTTTTAAATCTGATAACATTCAGAGTTGGCAACCAGTTCTGCAATAAACAACATAACAGAAAACCCACAATAATTGTCTTTTTCTGTCTTTTCCCAAAGACGCTGTGTACAGCACAACTGAGGATCATCCAAACCCATTATCTTTCTGAATGGACTGGAGTTGAATTGATAATTTGCTTTGTGTGTGAATATGGTGAGTAGAAAGGACTGAGAGAGGACAATAGAAATGCAAACGCTGCAACTAACAGAGGAGATGAGAGAAAATCTGTGAAAGAAAACGCAAAAGGAATTGTTTGACTTTTTTATTTTTTATATCAACCAATTTCTTGGAGCCTCAAGTTTCAGAATGAGCCATACTTATTTGTGGTATCATGGATTTGTGAATTTTGTTGATCAATTTTTTTAAGACAACATTTTGAGGCATCTTTGAGATTTGACCAGTGTTTCTGTTGTAGTCTGCATTCCAATTTGTAAACAGAGACCCACAATTCTCTGTACCCAAAATGTTTTACCAAAAAATTGATGCTTTTTGAATAAAACTCTTAAACAGACACATTCTGGTGGTTTACCCAATGGGATAAACAGTGTGCTGAGAGAAGCTATGTAGATGTATGTGATTAACATCTCTCTCCTATGTTCTGTGACCTTCCATTCCACTGACCTCATCAGACAGCCAAACTCTCCCTATCTCAGGGGAGAGAGTTTAGGAAGAGCCTATCTGTGTCTCAAAACACACCCCTCATATATAGTGCACCACTTTTGCCCAGAGCTGAAAGATAAAGCACAAGGTGTGCATCTGAAATGGCACCCTGTTCTCTAGTGTTCTGAGTATAGGGAGTAAGGTGCCATTTCAAACTCAATGCCTATTTCCCTGCAGTGGGTAGTCTAGTAAGAGTTATCAGGAGATATCACCACATCCCTCTGTCTACTGTTCAATGTTCATCACTGTCTGTCTGTCAGATACTGAAACTGCACAGAGGAAGAAAGGAAACGGTCGACTTCCTGACCCCCAGAGTTAAGCATGAGGATATGAGAATGAATCGGTTGCCAACGGAGGAGATTTGTGCTTCTTGTCTGACTCTCAAATGGAACTCTGTTCCCTACGGGCTCTGGTCAAAAGTAGTACGCTCTTTAGGGAATAGGGTACCATTTGGGACACAACCCTTTAATGAGCACCTGTCTGGAGGAAAAACAATACATCTCTGTCAGTCTGTCTGGGGGTTGAACGAAGCGAATGATCACAGCGGAGATCTCTGATTGCTTGTCACTTGACAGAAGGGCCACAGGTGCTGCTGGTTAGGGATACTGGTTAGGGCTGGTGGTTAGGGATGCTGGTTAGGGATACTGGTTAGGGATACTGGTTAGGGCTGGTGGTTAGGGATGCTGGTTAGGGATACTGGTTATGGCTGGTGGTTAGGGATGCTGGTTAGGGATACTGGTTAGGGATACTGGTTAGGACTGGTGGTTAGGGATGCTGGTTAGGGATACTGGTTAGGGATATTGGTTAGGGATACTCGAGCTCCCATCTCCTCAGAGCGTGCTCAGTGTTGCGTATCAGAGTTTCAGACCCAGTGAAAAGCAGGAGTTGGCACAGTAGTCTCTATATCTCTCTCTGTGTCTGTGTGTGTGTGTGTGTGTATGTATGTATGTATGTGTGTGTGTGTGTGTGTGTATGTATGTATGTATGTATGTGTGTGTGTGTGTGTGTGTGTGTGTGTGTGTGTGTGTGTGTGTGTGTGTGTGTGTGTGTGTGTGTGTGTGTGTACGTATGTACGTACGTGTGTGTGTTTCTCTTTGTGTCCTCTCTCCCCCTAATGTCTCTCCTGGCTGGGACTCTCCAGTTCAGAAAACTCTCTCTCTCTCTCTGCCTGCTGTAGCCTGCTCTGAACCGGACATTGGCTGACAGAATAGGGCTCAGTATGGGCTAGCTTCTAGCCTGAGAATTGGACATGGCTGAATGTGACTGGAGATTGGGAGGAGTGTTGATGAGTTGGGCTAAGAAGAGAAACAAGCATCAAATTGTTTATTGTCTGCCCTACTGTAGTAGCTTGTTCCAAAAGCAATAGAAACAAGAACTTTAAGAAGGTATAAATGATAAATAAGCAATGAAATGACTGTTCATCTCTTCTTTAAATGCCTCATGGGTACGTGTGAACACAGACAACGTCAGTTAGCTCTGGGATTGAGCTGTGCAGGGGCTAACCCAGGTATAATGGACTATCAACAGTACACACTAGAAGCACTTTAAACTCACTAGGAGACGGGGGGATTGGGAGAGGCATCAACGCATTACCCACTGGGCAAACACTGGTTGAATCAATGTTGTTTCCACGTCAATCCAACCCCAAAAATCTATGTGAGGACGTTAAATCAACGTGGGAAACTAATTGGATTTGCAAAAACTCATCAACGTAAGGGCATTTCGTATTTTTTTCACCCAACTTTTAACCTAAATCCATTGACATGGTGATTGTATGGTGGATTTCATGTTGAATTCACGTTAGTTGACAACTCAACCAAATGTAAATCAAACCTAGATGTTGAACTGATATCTGTGCCCAGTGGGTATGTTGTTTTATTCTGAGGTAGATAGGGTTCCAATGAGATTTGGCTTCTATTCCAAGACATCCATGAAGACTGAGTGTTACAGAAATAGAGTATGTGATTGCAAATAAACACATGAATAAATCCTCTTGGTTAAAGGCACTCAGTAAAGTGCACTAGGGACTGTCTGTCTCTGTCGTTCTGCTGCTGCTGTATCATCCTAGGGTTTTCGCTATATGGCCAAGCTGCAAAGTCAGAATTAGCTCAAACTTGAAAATAATTGAACAAGGAAATTATCTTTAGGTTACGATTGAGGTTACTTTAAAAATCTGATTTTGTTCAAAAGCAAATGTCCTAGCTAGGCTTCTTCTGGCTACGCAACCTGACCAGATAGTGACAACCGAGCACTATGGACTTTCTGCTGCTGCTTCTGTGTCATCTGGTCCTCTGTCTGCAAAGTCACAACTACAGGATGTTGTCACGGAGACGGAACAAGGAAGGCAGAGAGGGGAAGGACAGGAGCAGAGTGGAGGACCTCAGAGAGCCAGGACAATAGAAGAAGACTTCCTGTTCACTTGAAGACAGTGAGAACGGGATCCTAAGTGAAGGGAAAATATACAGACAGTATTTGAGTGGACAAATGTTGAGAAATAAATCACATTACTGTTTTCTTCGTAATACCAATGTATTTATTTGAGTTTGACAATGAGATCAAGTTTGATTGGGAAAAAGTTAATTTGGTTATATTGCATCAGTGGACTTTGGCAGCCTTTTTCCTAATGAGTTAGAACACATTAGGAGAATTCCATTGTGGTGAAGAAGCACATACCATCTAAACCAGCACCTAATGACTACATAACATCAAACAATCAGAAGAACAAGCTGTAATAAGAAAACAACCCACACTTTCATTTCCTATTAGGTCATGAACACGCCTTCAGCCTTCCCTTGTCATGTTGGGGCGTGTAGAAACATGGGGTTTTTGTGCATATGGTATGGAAGCTAGAATTGAGGTCGGACCATAGAATTTAGTTCTAATTCCGTGGTTAGAACATTGCTAGAAGAACCAATGGAATTCTAATTCCATACTAATTCCAGAACACTGAGAGAGGCAGGGCTGGAATCTGGAGGGATGAATCAGGATATTTATCCCTGTGAGAGTTGTGTGTTTGCTCAACTGCCACCCTGGTCTACAGCGATCACACAATCTGCTCATTCTTTACACTGGACATGGATTTGTTTTATCAGAACAACTCTAGAGTCTCCTCTCGACAATCTGATAGCCTATCAGTGTTTTGACTTCCTTATTTGTCCGCAGAGGATGAAAAGATCACTGAGCATAAACCTACGGTGCGTCTGAAACGGCTCTGGTTGAAAGTAGTGCACTAATGAGCCATGGTCAAAAGTAGTGCACTATGTAGGGAATAGGGTGCACCCCACCTGTTATGGATTACAGGAAGTAGTGCTTCAACAATTCTGTCACTAAACAACACCCTTTCCATAATGTCAGTGTCTAACAACATGACTTTCATCTGAAAGTGCTATTGGCTTTTTAAGACACATTGCACATTTACCCAAGGAATTCAGAAATAGCATTCTGTATTCCATGATATTAATCAGATTAATGTCCAGCTGACAAACTCAGGCCTGTGTTGTATGAATAGTGTTGACTCTCTCCTTATATGAACAATTGAATTCACTTTTATGGTCCTGTGAAGGACTTTCTAAACAAGCCCCACAAAGCTTGTCACTGATACAGAAATACTTTAAGATGGTCAGATATACATTATACCTTTATAACACACCGGTCAACAAGATGAATTGAATATGATCCCCTGAGAAAGTCTCTAAGTCTCTCTTGGCTCAGAGACAACAGTTTGATGTTTGTACCATGTCTATTATTCTCTGTCAGCACCTTTAAAGGCTCCATTAGAAAGCTGTTCAGAAAAGCGTTAAATAACCCGACTCACAAGGCCCAGAACAGATGCAGCCCAGCTCAGCCATCGACAGAGCAGCTGTTCATTGAAAGGTGTACATTATTTTACAATTCTAATATTATACAAACTCATCTTTGTTAGCTCATCTTTGTTAGCCATGTTAGTGTAGCCTGTGGAGCAGCTACACGCTGTTTTCCCAGGAGGCCGTGCTTCGGCCTCGCTCGGAGAACCCCTGAATCATCACATCACCATCTGCTTCTGACTGGGGCTCTGGAATTGAGGGGGAAAAAGTATTTGATCCCCTGCTGATTTTATACGTTTGCCGACTGACAAAGACATGATCAGTCTATAATTTTAATGGTAGGTTTATTTGAACAGTGAGAGACAGAATAACAACAAAAAAATCCAGAAAAACATATGTAAACATTTTTATAAATTAATATAAATTGATTCGCATTTTAATGAGGGAAATAAGTATTTGACCCCTCTGCAAAACATGACTTAGTACTTGGTGGCAAAACCCTTGTTGGCAATCACAAGGTCAGATGTTTCTTGTAGTTGGCCACCAGGTTTGCACACATCTCAGAAGGGATTTTGTCCCACTCCTCTTTGCAGATCTTCTCCAAGTCATTAAGGTTTCGAGCCTGACGTTTGGCAACTCAAACCTTCAGCTCCCTCCACAGATTTTCAATGGGATTAAGGTCTGGAGACTGGCTAGGCCACTCCAGGACCTTAATGTGCTTCTTCTTGAGCCACTCCTTTGTTGCCTTGGCCGTGTGTTTTGGGTCATTGTCATGCTGAAATACCCATCTACGACCCATTTTCAATGCCCTGGCTGAGGGAAGAAGGTTCTCACCCAAGATTTGACAGTACATGGCCCCGTCCATCGTCCCTTTGATGCGGTGAAGTTGTCCTGTCCCCTTAGCAGAAAAACACCCCCAAAGGATAATGTTTCCACCTCCATGTCTGACGGTGGGGATGGTGTTCTTGGGGTCATAGGCAGCATTCCTCCTCCTCCAAACACGGCGAGTTGAGTTGATGCCAAAGAGCTCGATTTTGGTCTCATCTGACCACAACACTTTCACCCAGTTCTCCTCTGAATCATTCAGATGTTAATTGGCAAACTTCAGACGGCCCTGTAAATGTGCTTTCTTGAGCTGGGGGACCATTTCAGTCCTTCACGGCGTAGTGTGTTACCAATTTTTTTCTTGGTGACTATGGTCCCAGCTGCCTTGAGATCATTGACAAGATCCTCCTGTGTAGTTCTGGGCTGATTCCTCACCGTTCTCATGATCATTGCAACTCCACGAGGTGAGATCTTGCATGGAGCCCCAGGCCGAGGGAGATTGACAGTTATTTTGTGTTTCTTCCATTTGCGAATAATCGCACCAACTGTTGTCACCTTCTCACCAAGCTGCTTGGCGATGGTCTTGTAGCCCATGCCAGCCTTGTGTAGGTCTACAATCTTGTCCCTGACATCCTTGGAGAGCTCTTTGGTCTTGGCCATGATGGAGAGTTTGGAATCTGATTGATTGATTGCTTCTGTGGACAGGTGTCTTTTATACAGGTAACAAGCTGAGATTAGGAGCACTCCCTTTAAGAGTGGGCTCCTAATCTCAGCTCGTTACCTGTATAAAAGACACCTGGGAGCCAGAAATCTTTCTGATTGAGAGGGGGTCAAATACTTAATTGCAAATCAATTCATACAATTTTTGACATGCGTTTTTCTGGATTTTGTTGTTGTTATTCTGTCTCTCACTGTTCAAATAAACCTACCATTAAAATTATAGACTGATCATTTCTTTGTCAGTGGGCAAACGAACAAAATCAGCAGGGGAACAAATACTTTTTTCCCCTCACTGTATGACCTTGGAATCACACCGAGTTTACAGAGTTATCTTATAGGTCTAAATCCATCTGCTGTATATGGTGGTTATATTATATATAGGAAGGTGACATACAGTAGCTGTATATGTACAGTAGGTACATTGTGGTTATCAAGGTGTATAGGTTGTAATGGACTGTGATTATCTGGCTCTTCATGGGGCTCTGGAATACACTCTGTAGGATCTTGGAATCACAGGCAGGTGGTATATACACTGAACAAAAATATAAATGCAACATGGAACAATTTCAACGATTTTACTGAGTTACAGTTCATGTAAGGAAATCAGTCAATTGGAATTAATTAATTAGGCCCTAATCTATGGATTTCACATGACTGGGCAGGGGTGCAGTCATAGGTGGACCTGGGAGGCCCACCCACTTGGGAGCCAGGTTCAGCCAATCAGAATTAGTTTTTCCCCACAAACTGGCTTTATTTCAGACAGAAATACTCCTCAGCCCCACCATATGGTTTAGATCCATATAGCTGTTGGTGAATAAATGTATTGCGTTCAGAGCTACGGTTTGCAGCATAGAAATACAATTAATTCATACTATGGTTTGTGGTACATTATAATTTTTTTATTTAAAAAAATCATTATTTATAGGCTTACTATATACACAAGCACATGGCCAGAGGTGGAGCTCCCTAAACTGACATAGGCTACCTACAGCACAGTAGATCTTATCAGCTCATAAATGTTTTAAACAGTCAATTAAGGAGGGCATACACATGGGTTAGTACTCAAGACAGTGGTGTACATGGTGTGCATGTACAGTAAAAAGCTCTGTGTTCTTATCCGTATGGAAGAGGAGCACTTTTCAAAAAGCTGATCTAAAATGTTGAGCATAGGGCTGATATATTCAAACCAATCTTCAGATAAAAGTTACGTTATATTTCTCTGGCAAGCGTGAAACTCTCATCTAATGGGGAATAGGGAATAATGTTTTGATATGTACTATCAAAATATGATGTGTATTAAAACATTTTACACATACTCTTATCCAGAGCAACTTACAGGAACAATTAGGGTTAAGTGCCATGCTCAAGGGCAAGTCAACAGATTTTTCACAGTCGGCTCAGGGGATTCAAACCAGCGACCTTCCAGTTACTGGTCCAATGCTCTTAACCACTTGGCTACCTGCTGCCCTTGTATGAAACTTGGGTATCAAGAATTACTCCACGAGGAAATTGATTTCAATAGCTATGAGAAATATGCTGGGCTCTCATTATTTCAATGTGGAAGGTCTTTCGCAGAGGAATGTTGAATAACTGGTTTGTGCAGAATGTTTGAGGTGATGATTAACTCTGCATTCCTCTGCATTCCATTCTGACGCTGTCATCATGGTGAGAGTTCTGAGTTTCGTTCTAGAAGGAGAGGTTCAGGGTTCCAAGATTACCAAGCCGGTATCACATCTCTCCCAACTTCTCACATGAAAGCATGCTGAGAGAGAGAGAGAGCGCGAGAAGAAACTCTAAAGTCACTCCTAGCTGCTGACATGAAAGCAGGCACTACATAACACAAGAGCTATGCAGTGGACGCTGGTTGACCTAAATGTAACCTATAATACATATATGGAGGTATAGATGCAAGGATTAGATCAACATGACAGTTTTAAACATATTTTCAAGCTATACATTGTTTGTTTACAAAGACAATTGTTAAAATAACAATTATGATGGGGTAAGACAGTTGTACTAAGCTCATGAGGCATTTAAAGGTGATATTCTTCAAGAATCAATGGGTACTGGCTCTGACCCCACTCTCCGAGCGTGTCTCGGGGGAGTGGTATATGTAAAAAAAATGAATTTCAATTTCACACATGCAATTGTACATGTGTGAAATTAGGACAAATGTCAGCACCCATCTAATTGTCTTATTACTATCTACTGTTTCATTGAAATCACTATTTAACTGCAATAAATATAGCAAATTTTAGCTTTAAAGGGGCAATCTGTGATTGCTACATCAATTGTTTGACTTATAAATTATTGATATATACCCATTGATTCTTGAAGAATATAACTTATAAATGCCTCATGAGCTTAGTTCAACTGTCGTACCCCATCAGAAGCCAAAATAGAGATTGAGATTGGTTTACTCCAATGTTTGTAAACAAAGTAAATTTAAACAAACACCATATAGCCTCAAAACATGGTTAAAACTTTCATTTAAATATCATGGATGGTCAGTCCTTGCATCTATAGTCTATAAATTTGAGAGTGGTTACATTTCTCGAGCCCCATCCCTCAGTTTTTTACTAAAACAAAGGCTGCGAGTAGGCTTTGTTATTGCTTCAACTGCGGATTGCCCCTTAAATCAAAAATATATTTTATTGATCCATTAACAGACAAACTGGATGGCAACTCATTCAGACAGTCGTGTCAGTTCCTCTCCACTCTTTCATCGCCTTCACACCTCATTATGTATGAAATCAACCAACTTCAAGTCTGTTGTACTCTCCTGCACATGCTCTTTTCATTTGCTTTCTAAACTATCATCAATAGTCTCCCGAGTGGCGCAGTGGTCTAAGGCACTGCATCGCAGTGCTAGCTGTGCCACTAGAGATCCTGGTTCAAATCCAGGCTCTGTCGTAGCCGGCCGCGACCGGGAGACCCATGGGGTGGCGCAGAATTGGCCCAGGGTAGGGGAGGGAATGGCTAGCAGGGATGTAGCTCAGTTGGTAGAGCATGGTGTTTGCAACGCCAGGGTTGTGGGTTCAATTCCCACGGGGGGCCAGTATGAAAATGTATGCACTCACTAACTGTAAGTCGCTTTGGATAAGAGCGTCTGCTAAATTACTAAAAATGTAAACTCAGATATCAGTCATAGTAAATAAAAACTGTCAATAAATCAGTGCTAGTAAGAAAAGTACAACGGTTAGGGTGCTGTGGGATTAATTTAGACACTTTTGATATATCTGTAACAAATAGACACTAGGCTAAATCAGTCAGTACATATCATCCAAAGACAATATATATATATATAAAAAACGAACAAGTATAGCCTAGTCCATTCTGAAGTTCCTCTCACTGTCTCCACCACCAGTCCTTCTCAGACCTGTCCTTGGATGGGAGATCCTGCAGCAGGACAGAGGAAAAAAGCTGTAGGGCTGGATTCAATCCGTATCGCGGAAGATCCGCGTACAAATGTAAAGGTATTTAATTTCCAATTGAGCCGACATATGCAGCGTTTACCGTGAATGCAGTCTGTGCGAATGCGGGAACATTGCCTTTAAATGTAAATCGAGCTACAACACGGATCTTACGAGATACTTCAGTGATATGGATTGAATCCAGCCCATAGTCATGGAATTTGTACTGTGATTTCACTTATTTATTTACCAGAGAGAGGGACACTGACCTGTAGGAGATGGAGTGGCAGCTGACCCAGATCTGCCACAAACACCAAGATCAGGACAAAGATCAGGACAAAGATCAGGACCGTGATCCAAACACTTCCAGGGTAAGGGGCAGGGGTTGTTCTTCTTGCTTTAAATCTATCAACAACATCTCTGAATGCTGTGTTGACAACTAGGTTAGGTCTTCTGGGGAATCTCTCCTGACATAGTGGACATTGATACTGGTGTCTGCTATCCCAGTAGTCATTGAGACAGGCCATGCAGAAATTGTGTCCACAACTGGTGGTGACTGGATCACTAAATCCATCCAGGCAGAGAGAGCACTGGAACGGCTCTTCTTCTGATCTTCTTCTGCGGGCAAACATTGCTGGAAACAAAGACCCTTTAATTTAGTTACTTGACTCAGTCCTGTTGTCTCTTAGTGGAGCAAAGGGCCCAAACAATGTTTCCCCAGCAACCCTGGTTATTGTAGATGAAACTCTTATCTGGAAACCCATTTCCAGGGGCTATAATACTAGGACATAATAAAGTGTTCTGGGCATGCATATCTTAATGAGTTGTAGCCTACACACTGAACCAGTGGCATAGGCAGAAACTCATTTGTTAACTGTGAAAATGTGACAGCAGAAACAATGTTTTGCTTTCAATAATGGCAATAGAACATGGATGAAACGTTAATCAGAGAAGACAGTGACTAGCTAGCTACGGTGACTAGACAACAACTAGCTAGCAGGCTTGCAGAAATGGCTTAAAAGCTATAAACATCAGCTAACCAGTTAATTACAGAATTAATCAATAAATAAACAGTATCAATCTAACTGCTTCTTCTACTTACAAGACTAATGCTTAGCAAGGGCACACATGGAGGTTACAGGGTGATGTAGCTAGCAGTTTGAGAGGACAGCTTGCTTGCTTGATATATTTTAACAGTTGAAAACAGGGAGAAAACTGTTTGTTTACCTAGGTTGTCATGACAACGACAGCAACCACTTTCAGGCAGTAACAGAGTTCTCATTCTTTTGAAATAAATGATTCTGTTCTGAAAACAGTGATATCCTCATCTCTTTTTATTTGACAAAGAAATAATTCCCAGGGGTAACAAGGCAAGCTTATTACAGGCAGACATAATTAAACATTATAGTAACATTAAAACAGCATCATAAAATTCACATTAACTGTTTTTATTTTTGATTCCAAAGAGATCAAGAGGATTCAGAAGTAAGCAGGTAAATACATCATACAGTAATGTACTAAATATATTTCCTTCACAGTGGATGTGACTTTAGACTGTCTGTTGTTTACTATCTGTTGTTTACTCTCTGTTGTTTTACTATCTGTTGTTTACTATCTGTTGTTTTACTATCTGTTGTTTACTATCTGTTGTTTTACTATCTGTTGTTTTACTATCTGTTGTTTTACTATCTGTTGTTTACTATCTGTTGTTTACTATCTGTTGGTTACTATCTGTTGTTTTACTATCTGTTGGTCACTCTCTGTTGTTTACTATCTGTTGTTTTACTATCTGTTGGTCACTCTCTGTTGTTTACTATCTGTTGTTTTACTATCTGTTGGTCACTATCTGTTGTTTACTATCTGTTGTTTTACTATCTGTTGTTTACTATCTCTTGGTCACTATCTGTTGTTTTACTATCTGTTGTTTTACTATCTGTTGTTTACTATCTGTTGTTTACTATCTGTTGTTTACTATCTGTTGTTTACTATCTGTTGGTCACTATCTGTTGTTTACTATCTGTTGGTCACTATCTGTTGTTTACTATCTGTTGGTCACTATCTGTTGTTTACTATCTGTTGTTTTACTATCTGTTGTTTACTATCTCTTGTCTCCCGAGTGGCGCAGTGGTCTAAGGCACTGCATCGCAGTGCTAGCTGTGCCACTAGAGATCCTGGTTCGTATCCAGGCTCTGCTGTAGCCGGCCGCAACCGGGAGACCAATGGGGCGGCGCACAATTGGCCCAGCGTCGTCCAGGGTAGGGGAGGGAATGGCCGGCAGGGAGGTAGCTCAGTTGGTAGAGCATGGCGTTTGCAACGCCAGGGTTGTGGGTTCGTTTCCCACGGGGGGGCAGTATGAAAAAATAAATATAAATAAAGAATAATGTAAGTCGCTCTGGATAAGAGCGTCTGCTAAATGACGTAAATGTAAATGTCTTGGTCACTATCTGTTGTTTTACTATCTGTTGTTTTACTATCTGTTGTTTACTATCTGTTGTTTACTATCTGTTGTTTACTATCTGTTGTTTACTATCTGTTGTTTACTATCTGTTGGTCACTATCTGTTGTTTACTATCTGTTGTTTTACTATCTGTTGTTTACTATCTGTTGTTTTACTATCTGTTGTTTACTATCTGTTGTTTTACTATCTGTTGTTTTACTGTCTGTTGTTTTACTATCTGTTGTTTTACTATCTGTTGTTTACTATCTGTTGTTTTACTATCTGTTGTTTTACTGTCTGTTGTTTTACTATCTGTTGTTTTACTGTCTGTTGTTTTACTATCTGTTGTTTTACTATCTGTTGTTTTACTATCTGTTGTTTACTATCTGTTGGTCACTATCTGTTGTTTTACTATCTGTTGGTCACTATCTGTTGTTTACTATCTGTTGTTTTACTATCTGTTGTTTACTATCTGTTGTTTTACTATCTGTTGTTTTACTGTCTGTTGTTTTACTATCTGTTGTTTTACTATCTGTTGGTCACTATCTGTTGTTTTACTATCTGTTGTTTTACTGTCTGTTGTTTACTATCTGTTGTTTTACTATCTGTTGTTTTACTATCTGTTGTTTTACTATCTGTTGTTTTACTATCTGTTGTTTACTATCTGTTGGTCACTATCTGTTGTTTTACTATCTGTTGGTCACTATCTGTTGTTTACTATCTGTTGTTTTACTATCTGTTGTTTACTATCTGTTGGTCACTATCAATTGTTTACTATCTGTTGGTCACTATCTGTTGTTTTACTATCTGTTGTTTACTATCTGTTGTTTACTATCTGTTGTTTACTATCTGTTGTTTACTATCTGTTGTTTACTATCTGTTGTTTACTATCTGTTGGTCACTATCTGTAGTTTACTATCTGTTGTTTTACTATCTGTTGTTTACTATCTGTTGGTCACTATCTGTTGGTCACTATCTGTTGTTTACTATCTGTTGTTTACTATCTGTTGTTTACTATCTGTTGTTTACTATCTGTTGGTCACTATCTGTTGATTACTATCTGTTGGTCACTATCTGTTGTTTACTATCTGTTGTTTACTATCTGTTGGTCACTATCTGTTGTTTACTATCTGTTGGTCACTATCTGTTGTTTTACTGTCTGTTGTTTACTATCTGTTGTTTACTATCTGTTGTTTTACTATCTGTTGTTTTACTATCTGTTGTTTTACTATCTGTTGTTTACTATCTGTTGGTCACTATCTGTTGTTTTACTATCTGTTGGTCACTATCTGTTGTTTACTATCTGTTGTTTTACTATCTGTTGTTTACTATCTGTTGGTCACTATCTGTTGTTTACTATCTGTTGGTCACTATCTGTTGTTTTACTATCTGTTGTTTACTATCTGTTGTTTACTATCTGTTGTTTACTATCTGTTGTTTACTATCTGTTGTTTACTATCTGTTGGTCACTATCTGTTGTTTACTATCTGTTGTTTTACTATCTGTTGTTTACTATCTGTTGGTCACTATCTGTTGGTCACTATCTGTTGTTTACTATCTGTTGTTTACTATCTGTTGTTTACTATCTGTTGTTTACTATCTGTTGGTCACTATCTGTTGTTTACTATCTGTTGTTTTACTATCTGTTGTTTACTATCTGTTGGTCACTATCTGTTGTTTACTATCTGTTGTTTACTATCTGTTGTTTACTATCTGTTGTTTACTATCTGTTGGTCACTATCTGTTGTTTACTATCTGTTGGTCACTATCTGTTGTTTACTATCTGTTGGTCACTATCTGTTGTTTTACTATCTGTTGGTCACTACCTGTTGTTTACTATCTGTTGGTCACTACCTGTTGTTTACTATCTGTTGGTCACTATCTATTGTTTACTATCTGTTGTTTACTATCTGTTGTTTACTATCTGTTGTTTACTATCTGTTGGTCACTACCTGTTGTTTACTATCTGTTGGTCACTACCTGTTGTTTACTATCTGTTGGTCACTATCTGTTGTTTACTATCTGTTGTTTACTATCTGTTGTTTACTATCTGTTGTTTACTATCTGTTGGTCACTATCTGTTGTTTACTATCTGTTGTTTACTATCTGTTGGTCACAATTTGTTGTTTTACTATCTGTTGTTTACTATCTGTTGGTCACTATCTGTTGTTTACTATCTGTTGTTTACTATCTGTTGGTCACTATCTGTTGTTTACTATCTGTTGTTTACTATCTGTTGGTCACTATCTGTTGTTTACTATCTGTTGTTTACTATCTGTTGGTCACTATCTGTTGTTTACTATCTGTTGTTTACTATCTGTTGGTCACTATCTGTTGTTTACTATCTGTTGTTTACTATCTGTTGGTCACTATCTGTTGTTTTACTATCTGTTGTTTACTATCTGTTGGTCACTATCTGTTGTTTACTATCTGTTGTTTACTATCTGTTGTTTACTATCTGTTGGTCACTCTCTGTTGTTTACTATCTGTTGGTCACTATCTGTTGTTTACTATCTGTTGTTTACTATCTGTTGTTTACTATCTGTTGGTCACTCTCTGTTGTTTACTATCTGTTGTTTACTATCTGTTGGTCACTACCTGTTGGTCACTACCTGTTGGTCACTACCTGTTGGTCACTATCTGTTGGTCACTACCTGTTGGTCACTATCTGTTGTTTACTATCTGTTGGTCACTATCTGTTGTTTACTATCTGTTGGTCACTCTCTGTTGTTTACTATCTGTTGGTCACTACCTGTTGTTTACTATCTGTTGGTCACTATCTGTTGTTTACTATCTGTTGTTTACTATCTGTTGTTTACTATCTGTTGTTTTACTATCTGTTGGTCACTATCTGTTGTTTACTATCTGTTGGTCACTATCTGTTGTTTACTATCTGTTGGTCACTACCTGTTGTTTACTATCTGTTGGTCACTATCTGTTGTTTACTATCTGTTGTTTACTATCTGTTGTTTACTATCTGTTGTTTTACTATCTGTTGGTCACTATCTGTTGTTTACTATCTGTTGGTCACTATCTGTTGTTTTACTATCTGTTGGTCACTATCTGTTGTTTACTATCTGTTGGTCACTATCTGTTGTTTACTATCTGTTGGTCACTACCTGTTGTTTACTATCTGTTGGTCACTATCTGTTGTTTACTATCTGTTGTTTACTATCTGTTGTTTACTATCTGTTGGTCACTATCTGTTGTTTACTATCTGTTGGTCACTACCTGTTGTTTACTATCTGTTGTTTACTATCTGTTGGTCACTATCTGTTGTTTACTATCTGTTGGTCACTATCTGTTGTTTACTATCTGTTGGTCACTACCTGTTGTTTACTATCTGTTGGTCACTATCTGTTGTTTACTATCTGTTGTTTACTATCTGTTGTTTACTATCTGTTGTTTACTATCTGTTGGTCACTATCTGTTGGTCACTACCTGTTGTTTACTATCTGTTGGTCACTATCTGTTGTTTACTATCTGTTGGTCACTATCTGTTGGTCACTACCTGTTGTTTACTATCTGTTGGTCACTACCTGTTGTTTACTATCTGTTGGTCACTATCTGTTGTTTTACTATCTGTTGGTCACTATCTGTTGTTTACTATCTGTTGGTCACTATCTGTTGGTCACTACCTGTTGTTTACTATCTGTTGGTCACTACCTGTTGTTTACTATCTGTTGGTCACTACCTGTTGTTTACTATCTGTTGGTCACTATCTGTTGTTTACTATCTGTTGGTCACTATCTGTTGGTCACTACCTGTTGTTTACTATCTGTTGTTTACTATCTGTTGGTCACTATCTGTTGGTCACTATCTGTTGGTCACTATCTGTTGTTTACTATCTGTTGTTTACTATCTGTTGGTCACTATCTGTTGTTTACTATCGGTTGTTTACTATCTGTTGGTCACTATCTGTTGGTCACTATCTGTTGGTCACTATCTGTTGTTTACTATCTGTTGTTTACTATCTGTTGGTCACTATCTGTTGTTTTACTATCTGTTGGTCACTACCTGTTGTTTACTATCTGTTGTTTACTATCTGTTGGTCACTATCTGTTGGTCACTATCTGTTGTTTACTATCTGTTGTTTACTATCTGTTGTTTACTATCTGTTGTTTACTATCTGTTGGTCACTATCTGTTGTTTACTATCTGTTGTTTACTATCTGTTGTTTACTATCTGTTGTTTTACTATCTGTTGTTTACTATCTGTTGTTTTACTATCTGTTGTTTTACTGTCTGTTGTTTTACTATCTGTTGTTACTAAACCCAGCAGCGCTGCGGGTCTTGACACACTCAAACCAGTGTGCCTGGCACCTACTACCATACCCGGTTCAAAGACACTTAAATGTTTTTTCTTGCCCATTCACCCTCTGAATGGCACACATGTCTCAATTGTCTCAAGGCTTAAAAATCATTTTTTAACCTGTCTCCTCCCCTTCATCTACACTGATTGAAGTGGATTTAACAAGTGACATCAATAAAACATCAATCATAGCTTTCACCTGGGTTCACCTGGTCAGTCTATGCCATGGAAAGAACAGGTGTTGCTAATGTTTCTTTAACTCAATGTATACAGTATATGGTATGTATAAAATGTCTTTGTATGTTTTACATTTATTAATTTAAGTATATCTCTGATGTACGGTATTTACCTGTGGAATAAACAACAGCTGATGTAACTTTATAATGATGTTTTAATGTACTATTGTGTTTAAATACACTATACAGTGGGGAAAAAAAGTATTTAGTCAGCCACCAATTGTGCAAGTTCTCCCACTTAAAAAGATGAGAGAGGCCTGTAATTTTCATCATAGGTAAACGTCAACTATGACAGACAAAATGAGGAAAAAAAATCCAGAAAATCACATTGTAGGATTTTTTATGAATTTATTGGCATATGATGGTGGAAAATAAGTATTTGGTCAATAACAAAAGTTTCTCAATACTTTGTTATATACCCTTTGTTGGCAATGACACAGGTCAAACGTTTTCTGTAAGTCTTCACAAGGTTTTCACACACTGTTGCTGGTATTTTGGCCCATTCCTCCATGCAGATCTCCTCTAGAGCAGTGATGTTTTGGGGCTGTCACTGGGCAACACAGACTTTCAACTCCCTCCAAAGATTTTCTATGGGGTTGAGATCTGGAGACTGGCTAGGCCACTCCAGGACCTTGAAATGCTTCTTACGAAGCCACTCCTTCGTTGCCCGGGCGGTGTGTTTGGGATCATTGTCATGCTGAAAGACCCAGCCACGTTTCATCTTCAATGCCCTTGCTGATGGAAGGAGGGTTTCACTCAAAATCTCACGATACATGGCCCTATTCATTCTTTCCTTTACACGGATCAGTCGTCCTGGTCCCTTTGCAGAAAAACAGCCCCAAAGCATGATGTTTCCAACCCCATGCTTCACAGTAGGTATGGTGTTCTTTGGATGCAACTCAGCATTCTTTGTCCTCCAAACATGACGAGTTGAGTTTTTACCAAAAAGTTATATTTTGGTTTCATCTGACCATATGACATTCTCCCAATCCTCTTCTGGATCATCCAAATGCACTTCAGACGGGCCTGGACATGTACTGGCTTAAGCAGGGGGACACGTCTCGCACTGCAGGATTTGAGTCCCTGGCGGCGTAGTGTGTTACTGATGGTAGGCTTTGTTACTTTGGTCCCAGCTCTCTGCAGGTCATTCACTAGGTCCCCCCGTGTGGTTCTGGGATTTTTGCTCACCGTTCTTGTGATAATTTTGACCCCACAGGGTGAGATCTTGCGTGGAGCCCCAGATCGAGGGAGATTATCAGTGGTCTTGTATGTCTTCCATTTCCTAATAATTGCTCCCACAGTTGATTTCTTCAAACCAAGCTGCTTACCTATTGCAGATTCAGTCTTCCCAGCCTGGTGCAGGTCTACAATTTTGTTTTTGGTGTCCTTTGACAGCTCTTTGGTCTTGGCCATTGTGGAGTTTGGAGTGTGACTGTTTGAGGTTGTGGACAGGTGTCTTTTATACTGATAACAAGTTCAAACAGGTGCCATTAATACAGGTAACGAGTGGAGGACAGAGGAGCCTCTTAAAGAAGAAGTTACAGGTCTGTGAGAGCCAGAAATCTTGCTTGTTTGTAGGTGACCAAATACTTATTTTCCACCATAATTTGCAAATAAATTCATTAAAAATCCTACAATGGGATTTTCTGGAATTTTTTTTCTCAATTTGTCTGTCATAGTTGACGTGTACCTATGATGAAAATTACAGGCCTCTCTCATCTTTTTAAGTGGGAGAACTTGCACAATTGGTGGCTGACTAAATACTTTTTTCCCCCACTGTATATACAAAAGTATGTGTACACCCCTTCAAATTAGGGGAATCGGCTATTTCAGCCACACCATAGACAAACATTCACAGTAGAATGGCCTTATTGAAGAGCTCAGTGACCTTCAACGTGGCACCGTTATAGGATGCCACCTTTCCAACAAGTCAGTTCGTCAAATTTCTTCCCCTGCTAGAGCTGCCCCGGCCAACTGTAAGTGCTGTTATTGTGAAGTGTAAACGTCTAGGAGCAACAAAGTGGTAGCCGCGAAGTGGTAAGCCACACAAGCTCACAGAACGGGATCGACGAGTGCTGAAGCGCGCAGCGCGTAAAAATCGTCTATCCTCGGTTGCAACCCTCACTACCGAGTTCCACACTGCCTATGGAAGCAACTTCAGCACAATAACTGTTTGTCGGGAGCTTCATGAAATGGGTTTCCATGGCCGAGCAGCCGCACACAAGCCTAAGATCACCATGGGCAATGCCAAGCGTCGGCTGGAGTGGTGTAAAGCTCGTCGCCATTGGACTCTGGAGCAGTGGAAACGCGTTCTCTGGAGTGATGAATCACGCTTCACCATCTGACAGTTCAACGGACGAATCTGGGTTTGGCGGATGCCAGGAGAATGCTACCTGCCCGAATGCGTAGTGCCAACTGTAAAGTTTGGTGGAGGAGGAATAATGGTCTGGGGCTGTTTTTCATGGTTCGGGCTAGACCTCTTAGTTCCAGTGAAGGGAAATCTTAACACTACAGCATATAATGACATTCTAGACGATTCTGTGCTTCCAACTTTGTGGCAACAGTTTGGGGAAGGCCCTTTCCTGTTTCAGCATGACAATGCCACCGTGCACAAAGCGAAGTCCATACAGAAATGGTTTGTCTTGACTGGCCTGTACAGAGCCCTGACCTCAACCCCATCTAACACCTTTGGGATGAATTGGAACGCCGACTGCGAGCCAGGCCTAATCGCTCAACATCAGTGCCTCGCTAATGCTCTTGTGGCTGAATGGAAGCAAGTCCCTGCAGCAATGTTCCAACATCTAGTGGAAAGTCTTCCCAGAAGAGTGGAGGCTGTTATAGCAGCAAAGGGAGGACCAACTCCAAATGAATACACATGATTTTGGAATGAGATGTTCGACGAGCAGGTATCCACACTTTTGGTCATGTAGTGTATGTCTGCCTGTAATAAGTTTGCTGGTACCTCTGGGCAATCTTTCTTTGTCCAATAAATAAAGATGAGGACACCACTGTTTTTAGAACACAGAATCATTTATTTCAATAGAAGAGCTTCTCACCAGTTTCACTGAGAACTGTCAGCAGTGATGACCAACAGGGCTGAGTTCTTACCACCAACATCATGGCCTGGCCCGAAGAAAGGGGAGAGATTCTCAGTGAAGGTATAGCCAGTGAAAGTGAAGATTTGAGACCTGGTCTCCACATCATAGAAGGAGACCTGACCCTCCTCATGATCCATAAACACCCCCATCTTCTGGGGCTTCTGACTCAGAGAGAAGAGGACATTGGGGCCAGCGAGAGCCTCATACTCTCCACCCCTCAGCCACACAGTCCATTATCCTTCTCAGGGACTAGTGAAATAGTCCACTTCCTGTTGATGGACTCTCTGACCACTCCTAATGCCCCGTCAGCCTTGTCCTCCCTGATGAGCCAGAGAAGCCCTGCTGTCCCAGGACACAGGGAGCAGTAAATCACTCTGGGTTGTCAGGCAGATTCTGTTATATGTCTCCATGTCTCACTTGTTTCCCATCTTCAAACTGGATGAGCCAGGGACTCGCTGTTTCAGGGTCTAGAGTCACATCCACTGTGAAGGAAATATACAGTACCAGTCAAAAGTTTGGACACACCTACTCATACAAGGGTTTTTCTTTATTTTTACACATATGGAATCACGTAGGAACCAAAAAAGTGCTAAACAAATCAAAATATATTTTATATTTGAGATTCTTCCAAGTAGCTACCCTTTGCCTTGATGACAGCTTTACACACGCTTGACATTCTCTCAACCAGCTTCATGAGGTAGTCACCTGGAATGCATTTCAATTAACAGGTGTGCCTTGTTAAAAGTTAATTTGTGGAATTTCTTTCCTTCTTAATGCATTTGAGCCAATCAGTTGTGTTGTGACAAGGTAGGGGGGTATACAGAAGATATATTTACCCTATTTGGTAAAAGACCAAGTCCATGTTATGGCAAGAACAGCTCAAATAAGCAAATTGAAACGACAGTCCATCATTACTTTAAGACATGAAGGTCAGTCAATCCGGAAAATGTCAAGAACTTTGAACGTTTTTTTAAGTGCAGTCGCAAAAACTATCAAGCACTATGATGAAACTGGCTCTCATGAGGACCGCCACAGGAAAGGAAGACCCAGAGTTACCTCTGCTGCAGAGGATACGTTCATCAGAGTTAACTGCACCTCAGATTGCAGCCCAAATAAATGCTTCACAGAGTTCAAGTAACAGACACATCTCAACATCAACTGTTCAGAGGAGACTGTGTGAATCAGGCCTTCATGGTCAAATTGCTGCAAAGAAACCACTACTAAAGGACACCAATAAGAAGAAGAGACTTGCTTGGACCTAGAAACACGAGCAATGGACATTAGACCAGTGGAAATCTGTCCTTTGGTCTGATGAGTCCAAATTTGAGATTTTTGGTTCTAACCGCCGTGTCTTTGTGAGACGCAGAGTAGGTGAACGGATGATCTCTGCATGTGTAGTTCCCACCGTAAATCATGGAGGAGGAGGTGTGATGGTAACCAGCATGGCTACCACAGCATTCTGCAGTGATATGCCATCCCATCTGGTTTGCGCTTAGTAGGACTATCATTTGTTTTTCAACAAGACAATGACCCAAAACTCACCTCCAGGCTGTGTAAGGGCTATTTGACCAAGGAGAGTGATGGAGTGCTGTATCAGATGACCTGGCCTCCACAATCATCCGACCTCAACCCAATTGAGATGGTTTGGGATGAGTTGGACCGCAGAGTGAAGGAAAAGCAGTCAACAAGTGCTTAGCATATGGGAACTCCTTCAAGACTGTTGGAAAAGCATTCCTCATGAAGCTGGTTGAGAGAATTCCAAGAGTGTGCAAAAATGTCATCAAGGCAAAGGGTGACTACTTTGAAGAATGTAAAATATATTTTGATTTGTTTAACGCTTTTTTGGTTACTACATGATTCCATATGTGTTATTTCATAGTTTTGATGTCTTCACTATTATTCTACAATGTAGAAAATAGTAAAAATAAAGAAAAACCCTTGAATGAGTATGTTGCCCAAACTTTTGACTGGTACTGTATATACAGTTGAAGTCGGAAGTTTACATACACCTTAGCCAAATACATTTAAACTCAGTTTTTCACAATTCCTGACATTTAATCCTAGTAAAAATTCCCTGTCTTAGGTCAGTTAGGATCACCAAATTATTTTAAGAATGTGAAATGAATGATTTATTTCAGCTTTTATTTCTTTCATCACATTCCCAGTGGGTCAGAAGTTTACATACACTCAATTAGTATTTAATTTGTTTAACTTGGGTCAAACGTTTCGGGTAGCCTTCCACAAGCTTCCCACAATAAGTTGGGTGAAGTTTGGCCCATTCCTCCTGACAGAGCTGGTGTAACTGAGTCAGGATTGTAGGCCACACGCTTTTTCAGTTCTGCCCACAAAGGTTCTATAGGATTGAGGTCAGGGCTTTGTGATGGCCACTCCAATACCTTGACTTTGTTGTCCTTAAGCCATTTTGCCACAACTTTGGAAGTATGCTTGGGGTCATTGTCCATTTGGAAGACCCATTTGCGACCAAGCTTTAACTTCCTGACTGATGTCTTGAGATGTTGCTTCAATATATCCACATCATTTTCCTTCCTAATGATGCCATCTATTTTGTGAAGTGCACCAGTCCCTCCTGCAGCAAAGCACCCCCACAGCATGATGCTGACACCCCCGTGCTTCACGATTGGGATGGTGTTCTTCGGCTTGCAAGACCCCTCTTTTTCCACCAAACATAACGATGGTCATTATGGGCAAACAGTTCTATTTTTGTTTCATCAGACCAGAGGACATTTCTCCAAAAAGTACGATCTTTGTCCCCATGTGC
Organism: Coregonus clupeaformis; assembly: GCF_020615455.1. NCBI lineage: Eukaryota > Metazoa > Chordata > Actinopteri > Salmoniformes > Salmonidae > Coregonus > Coregonus clupeaformis. Next base: position 20,372,759 of record NC_059200.1, on the reverse strand, counting down.
AGTTGCAAACCGTAGTCTGGCTTTTTTATGGCGGTTTTGGAGCAGTGGTTTCTTCCTTGCTGAGCAGCCTTTCAGGCTATGTCGATATAGGACTTGTTTTACTATGGATATAGATACTTTTGTACCTGTTTCCTCCAGTATCTTCACAAGGTCCTTTGCTGTTGTTCTGGGATTGATTTGCGCTTTTCGCACCAAAGTACGTTCATCTCTAGGAGACAGAACGCGTCTCCTTCCTGAGCTGTGTACTATTGTTTGTACAGATGAACGTGGTACCTTCAGGTGTTTGGAAATTGCTCCCAAGGATGAACCAGACTTGTGGAGGTCTACAATTCTTTTTCTGAGGTCTTGGCTGATTTATTTTGATTTTCCCATGATGTCAAGGAAAGAGGCATTGAGTTTGAAGGTAGGCCTTGACATACATCCACAGGTACACCTCCAATTGACTCAAATGATGTCAATTAGCCTATCAGAAGCTTCTAAAGCCATGACATCATTTTCTGGAATTTTCCAAGCTGTTTAAAGGCACAGTCAACTTAGTGTATGTAAACTTCTGACCCACTGGAATTGTGATACAGTGAATTATAAGTGAAATAATCTGTCTGTAAACAATTGTTGGAAAAATTACTTGTGTCATGCACAAAGTAGATGTCCTAACCGACTTGCCAAAACTATAGTTTGTTAACAAGAAATGTGTGGAGTGGTTGAAAAACGAGTTTTAATGACTCCAACCTAAGTGTATGTAAACTTCTGACTTCAACTGTGTGTCAAATACTTTCAAAAAGTATGAGTTGTGCTAGTTTGCTTGAAATGTGAATTTTTTTGATTATTCCATTGGTCCCAATGTACCGGGAAAACTATATGAAGTGCAGCTCAAGTACAGTCAGGTCCAAAATGATTGGCACCGTTGATAAAGATGAGCAAAAAAGACTGTATAAATAATTAATACAAACAATGAGTAATAATAATAATTGTGTGGAAAAGTATGTTATTTTATACTAATACAATTGCTAAGAGAAAGATATATTGTTTAACAAGTGATAAAAACAACAACAAAAACAACAACACTGAGCCTCTAAAATGTTTTATGAGATTGGAGAACACATTGAAAGGGATCTTAGACCATTCCTTAATCTTTCCAGATCCTTGATATCCTTCGTCTGCGCTTATGGACTGCCCTGTTCAATTCAAACCACAGCTTTTCAATGGGATTCAAGTCCAGAAGCTGAGATGGCCATTGCAAAATGTTGATTTTGTGGTCAATAACTATTTGTTTGTGGATTTTGATGTTTGCTTTACGTTATTGTATTGCTAGAAGATCCACTTGCACCCAAGTTTCAGCATCCTGGCAGAGGCAACCAGGTTTCTGGCTAAAATGTCCTGGTACTTGGTAAAGATCTGCAGTAGTTTCGTCGGGTGAGGTTGTGTCTCTCTCTGGCGGGAGGTAAGCTTGGCTTATATGGCTTATATGGTGTTGAGTAAAGCTTAAACTATGTAGTTAGATTGTAGTTAGGTATTGTAGGTAGTTATTGTGGGTTATTGTATGTAATTATTTTAGGTATTGTATTCGGCTGAGCCCGGTGAAGCACGAGGCTAGCTAACCCACTACCTGGACTAGCTAGCGAGTAGCTACTGGTAACTATTAGCAACTGTGGATAGTTGTTTCACGCTTGAGAGTACCTGTAATTACGCCAGCTAGCTGCCTACAATAATTACATACAATAATGCCTACCATTCAGCTGTTTTTCTAACCTCATTGTCTGAAGCGTTAACGTTAGGTAGTAAGTAGCTACTGTGCTCGAAATGTAGCTAGCTTGTTGCTACCTGGATAGCTACTAAACAATAGCTGGAACGACCTAGCGAACAGACGCGAACTGGCTGAATCGATTCAGTGGCTAGCTTTGAACTTGGCTAGCTAACAGTAGCTGCTAGGGGTAAGTTATAACCTACATTTGTGTTTTGTTTTTACATACTTGTAGCCAGAGTCGTTCAAGGGAATTCGGGACATGGGTGACTAGTTAACGTTAGCTTGGCTCTCTCTGTGTGTTCGTGCCGTGGGAGGACGGGTTTCTTCGTTGGCAGAAAGCAATGGCTAGCTAGTATGCTAACTATTCTAGCTAACTAACTGGCTGAATAAGTTGACGACGGACTCGCTCAAGCTGTCGGGACTAACCCACAACGTTAGACACAGACACGAATGATCTGCTTGGCGTGTTGACACACTGGTGGTTTGTTGTGGCCGAGTATTGGTGCTAAACCGTGTTGTTGGAGCCCGGCATGCTAGTTGGCTGTGGCGTCATATGACTAGGTGCCCTGGACGGTTTTCACGGAAGAATACTGTACCAAGTTAGCTAGCTGAATAAACTAAGTTAGTCTATTCCTAGAAAACATTGAACCGCTGTAGTTTACAACAATTGTAGTTTCTGAGGTGGAAGTTGGGAGAGTTATATTTGGGTGTTTCAGTGAAACGTAAGTGAGGGAGGCCCCGCTCTCTCGCTTTCCCAGATGTTTAGTTCATTTCATTCCGATCTCCTTTGCATTATTGTAGCCATTTTCTGTAGCCTGTCAACTATGCCTCTGTCTATCCCTGTTCTCTCCTCTCCGCACAGGCTATACAAACGCCTCACACCGCGTGGCTGTTGCCTCTCTAACCTGGTGGTCCCTGCACGCACGACCCACGTGGAGTTCCAGGTCTCCGGCAGCCTCTGGAACTGCCGTTCTGCGGCCAACAAGGCAGAGTTCATCTCAGCCTATGCTACCCTCCATTCCCTCGACTTCTTGGCGCTGACGGAAACATGGATTACCACTGAAAACACTGCTACTCCTACTGCTCTCTCCTCGTCTGACCATGTGTTCTCGCATACCCCGAGAGCATCTGGTCAGCGGGGTGGTGGCACAGGAATCCTCATCTCTCCCAAGTGGACATTCTCTATTTTTCCCCTGACCCATCTGTCTATCTCCTCATTTCAATTCCATGCTGTCACGGTCACTAGCCCATTCAAGCTTAACATCCTTGTCATTTATCGCCCTCCAGGTTCCCTTGGAGAGTTCATCAATGAGCTTGATGCCTTGATAAGTTCCTTTCCTGAGGATGGCTCACCCCTCAAAGTTCTGGGTGACTTCAACCTCCCTACGTCTACCTTTGACTCATTTCTCTCTGCCTCCTTCTTTCCACTCCTCTCCTCTTCTGATCTCACCCTCTCACCGTCCCCCCCTACTCACAAGGCAGGCAATACGCTTGACCTCATCTTTACTAGATGCTGTTCTTCTACTAATCTCACTGCAACTCCCCTCCATGTCTCCGACCACTACTTTGTATCCTTTTCTCTCTCGCTCTCCTCCAACACTACTCACTCTGCCCCTACTCAGATGGTAATGCGCTGTCGCAACCTTCGCTCTCTCTCTCCCGCTACTCTCTCCTCTTCCATCCTATCATCTCTTCCCTCTGCTCAATCCTTCTCCCTCCAATCTCCTGATTCTGCCTCTTCAACCCTCCTCTCCTCCCTTTCTGCATCCTTTGACTCTCTATGTCCCCTATCCTCCCGGCCGGCTCGGTCCTCCCCTCCTGCTCCGTGGCTTGACGACTCATTGCGAGCTCACAGAACAGGGCTCCGGGCAGCTGAGCGGAAATGGAGGAAAACTAGACTCTCTGCGGACCTGGCATCTTTTCACTCCCTCCTCTCTACATTTTCTTCATCTGTTTCTGCTGCTAAAGCCACTTTCTACCACTCTAAATTCCAAGCATCTGCCTCTAACCCTAGGAAGCTCTTTGCCACCTTCTCCTCCCTGCTGAATCCTCCTCCCCCCCCCCTCCTCCCTCTCTGTGGATGACTTTGTCAACCATTTTGAAAAGAAGGTTGACGACATCCGATCCTCGTTTGTTAAGTCAAATGACACTGCTGGTCCTGCTCACACAGCCCTACCCTATGCTTTGACTTCTTTCTCCCCTCTCTCTCCAGATGAAATCTTGCGACTTGTGACGGCCGGCCGCCCAACAACCTGCCCGCTTGACCCTATCCCCTCCTCTCTTCTCCAGACCATCTCCGGTGACCTTCTCCCTTACCCCACCTCGCTCATCAACTCATCCTTGACCGCTGGCTATGTCCCTTCCGTCTTCAAGAGAGCGAGAGTTGCACCCCTTCTCAAAAAACCAACACTCGATCCCTCCGATGTCAACAACTACAGACCAGTATCCCTTCTTTCTTTTCTCTCCAAAACTCTTGAGCGTGCCGTCTTTAGCCAACTCTCTTGCTATCTCTCTCAGAATGACCTTCTTGATCCAAACCAGTCAGGTTTCAAGACTGGTCATTCAACTGAGACTGCTCTTCTCTGTGTCACGGAGGCTCTCTGCACTGCTAAAGCTAACTCTCTCTCCTCTGCTCTTGTCCTTCTAGACCTGTCTGCTGCCTTTGATACTGTGAACCATCAGATCCTCCTCTCCACCCTCTCCGAGTTGGGCATCTCCGGCGCGGCTCACTCTTGGATTGCGTCCTACCTGACCGGTCGCTCCTACCAAGTGGCGTGGCTAAATTTTTTGTCTGCACATGTGCAGTTCGGTGCGAGACGACCGTTAGACCCGATGACGTGTTTCTGCGCATGAGCTTAGCTAGCCAACTTCGCCATGACATTGCCTACAAGCATGATTGGGGATTTCTGTTGGAGAAGCAGTTTCTAGGTATCTTCATACTATACAATCTTTGCTGTTTCTCCAGCAATCCTGGTTATTGTAGATTAACCCTTTATCTGGAAGTTGATTCCCATAGGCTATAATACTAGGACATAATAAAGTGTTCTGGGCATGCATATCTTCATGAGTTGTAGCCTACACACTGAACCAGTTGCGTAGGCAGAAATTATTTGATGGGTAGGCCAGCATAAATGTAGTTGGGACAGAATTGAAGCACTCATATCATTATTAAATTATAACTAAAAGCATACCCTACTACCCTACTTTACTTTTTCTTGGGGACTTTATGGACAATTTGTCAACTGGAAATACAGAAAGGAAACATTTCTTAATTCCAAACAACAAGGCAAACCTAACATTCAACAATAACAACTTCGAAATAAATACAGATGTCACATCATTAGCCAAGCTAGAAAGCATTTGAACAGTAGCTAGTTAACCTTGTAAAGTTACAGTAGCTGAGCTCATTAATGTAAAAATAATGCCACAACCTTTAAATTAACATTTCTCTCATTGTATTTATGTAACGTTGTTAGCTATGATACTTACAATACTATGCTTAGAAAAGAGCAATGCAGATGATAGATGAAAGAAACATCTGTTTCTCGGGTCTGTTTCCTTGTTTGACAGGGCTGTTTGTTTATGTCCATCGTCATGGTAACACCATACCCGAGGGTCAGGGCCTGGGTATAAAACACCTTAAGTTAATTTCCCCCTTATCTTTTCCCTTAAAGTTTCCTTAACGTAAAGTTTCCTTGATTTTAAGTCAGTTGCACAAAACATTTTAAGGTGAATTTCCACCTTAAATTAAGTGAAAAAGTTAAGGGTGCTCATGAGGTCCCTCAATGGCTTCATTCAGTATGGATATCAATGTAAACAGCATTTGTGGAGGTGAATGTTGCTTTCATCTGCTCTGGTTACAAAAGGAAAACATCAATCGGCTAGCTACTTAGCTAAACAATGGATGGTGCACAATCCATGGCTACAAAGCTAGCTGGCTAGTTAGCTATAGCTGTTCTGTAAGCTAGCGTGACGTACTAGAATGTAATATAAACAACTTGAGAAAAAGGTAACTACAAGAAATGTGGATTATTATCTTCTGAAGCAATTTGGTTATCCTGTCTTGATTGTAGAAGTTCTGTTTTGCCATCTCACAAAATGAAAGTGATCCCTGGTTGCATAAAACATCTTAAGTGTATCCCTTAAGGAATAATTTCCTCTTACCTAAGGGAATTGTTGCGTAGAGCCCCTCAAACATTTCCTTAGGTAAGAGCATAATCTAAGGGTTTTATGGTAGTTTGAAGGCATGTACAGCAGAAAGAGTCTCCAATTACCATGGAGACGACCTGATTCACTGAATGAACATCTCTCATCAAAGAGATCTCATTTATTTTGGGAGATCGCAAAATAGAGCTTCTACATTCAAGACAGGAGAAACAAATTGTTAAACTTTTTTCTCAACTTGTGTCTATTACATTCTAGCACGTCACGCTAGCTTACAAAGTAGGTAGCCAGCTAGCCAGCTAGCCAGCTAGCTTTGTAGCCATGGATTGTGCACTTTATATAGTTTAACTACATAGCTAGCTGGTGGATGTTTTCCTTTTGAAACCAGGGCAGAGGAAAGCAACATTCACCTCCACAAATGCTGTTTACATTGATATCCATACTGAATGAAGCACTTAACCCTTTGACACGTACAATCACATATTTGTGATCATTGTTGAGTTGTCACTGCAGCGTACCATCGCAAATATGTGATTGGAACAGTAGCAACAGAACGTATGATACAACAAAGTCTAAACAGCATTGTTGTCTGAAAAGCATCTAAACAATGTTTTGTACTGATGGGAAATAAAGGTCTTCACAACTTTATTCCTCAATTTAACCTTTTATTGTAAAAGATAAATGCAAACTTCATCAAAAACATCACACGGAACACATCCACAGCCAAACTCATTCCATAAACCAGTCTAAATAACAGGTTGCGCTGACAAAAAACAAAACATAAGTTAGCGACCTAACAGCTAGACTTGTTTACAATGTACCACATCTCAGGTGAGTACAAGGGAGAAATGTAATATTGTTTAGAAAAGAGATGCGCATCAGCTAAGCTAACAGCAGCTAAATTCTTTATGATGGCAGCCATGTTTGTTTATGTTTGACAAGTGAAAACTCCCTAATCCAAGAATGCCATTCACTATAAGACACAAATAAAAAAAGTCAAAATCAAAGATGGCTGCGCCCATTGCCTGAAAAATATTAACTTAGTTTGGCCACTTTTCAACATATTACAAGTCTTCGATGTACTTGTTACAGTGCATACAAGAACCGGAGCACATGACTTGACAAGTTGACTGTTTTTGACAAATCACACAAATAAAATGTTATCACCTCACAGATCATCACCCCAAATACAAGCCTACTGCCTAGCCTAACCGTTGCGTGAAAGCTAAACAGGGATGAAACCATTTTAGGGGGGTTTGTGGGGGGGTTCATTTCATTTTAGGGAGGTTTTCAAGTCCATGGGGGGTAGAAATGTGGGAAGGTATCGTGGGGGGATATGATGCAGGAAATATTAATATGATGGGGGATTTAGCAATAAATTGGGGGCAAACACAGGATAAGTTTATACGCTAAATAAAACCCCTGCAAAGGGGGGTCTGAGCTGGCAACCCTGAGGTACCATAGTTACAATCTGATGCGTTCAACAACTGGGAACTGGGAACTCGTAAATCTCAGACTTCCGACTTCAGTGCGTTCAAGACAACTGGGAACTCTGAAAGAAACTAGCTCCGACTGGGAAAAGTCGTTTTGAAAGGTCAGTCAACTCGGAAATCCAACTCGGGAACTCAGGCCTCTTTCTAGAGCTCTGACTTTCTGACCTGAAGATCACTGACGTCATGATTTGACCTCGTATTTTTCAGAGTTCCCAGTTGTCTTGAAAGCACCATAAGTCAGTCGAGTGAACTATCCCTTCTTGTAACATCTTTGGTCTGACAGACGCTTACGTGACAACCAGAATGCATTGTATGATGTCAACAACCATGGCGCCACACATAGCTGGCAAGTAGTTTAGGATTAGCTCATCATAATCAGTACAACTTTCCAAAAAGTATTTTACACTCATCACGTGTCCATTACAATCTATGCAAGAATCGGAATGCATGATTTGTCATCAGTACTTGAAAACATGTGAATAAAACAGTAAATACATTATGCTCCATACATACATACGGTATGCTTCAGTAGAAACGACAACATGATATACAGAAAATAAGGCACTTACTTTGATAGGAACGCACACACGTCCAAAGTTATTATTTGTAAGGAAAACAACAATGAAGGCAATGCGGGCGCCAGCCAGAAAATGTGCCAGGGGGAAAAAGTTAGTGCAAGGCCTGTTCTGACTAGAGATGCACAATGTCTTCATACTTGATCTGGGGAAACACAGGGGAAGTGCTTGGGCTCTAGTTGAAGAGAGAAGTTTGTCCGGCTCAGTATAGTCTCAAACATAAAGTGAAATGGGCTACTTCTTATGTGAATTAATGAGGAGGCGGAACACACCTCAATTCAACAGTTGTTAGAAAATAAAAGTTGTTAGAAAATAATTTGAAATTGACAAGTTGAAACATAGCCTATATTGGTTTGAGGGCAGCGTGGGTTAACTGTCCTGTTGCGTAACAATCACATTTTGGAACAGTGAGTGCATTCTGACATCACAGGCATAAAAAAAACTCACACTGGGGCAACCGTTAGAGATATTTGGAAATCACACATGAAAATGTTAAGGGACCTCATGAGCACCCTTAACTTTTTCACTTCATTAAAGGGGGAAATTCACTTTAAAATGTTTTGCGCAACTGACTTAAAGTTAAGGAAACTTTAAGGGAATAGATAAGGGGAAAATGTACTTAAGATGTTTTATAATGTCACGATCGTTGAGAGACGGGTCAGACCAAGGTGCAGCGTGGTATGCGAACATGTTTATTAAACTCAATAAACATAAACCAAACAATAAACAACGTAATGTGAAGTCCTCAGGCTATACACATACAAGCCTAAACACGGAACAAGATCCCACAACTAAGGTAGGCAAACAGGCTACTTAAGTATGATCCCCAATCAGAGACAACGAGCGACAGCTGCCTCTGATTGGGAATCACACCCGGCCAAACCTAGAAATACACATCTAGAATCTAAACATAGAAATACTAACATAGATCCTCACGCCCTGACCAAACCAACTAAAGACAACCGGCCTCTCAAGGCCAGGGCGTGACATATAAAACCGGGCCCTGGGCCATATATCTATGTATTTAGAGGTAGACCAACTTTTAGAATTTTAAATATTGTTCTTCTAATTCTAGACATTTAGGGTGTGTTCAGAAATTCACTCTGGCTATCTACTCCTGTGGGGGAACCCATTTTGATGGGATCCTCAAATAACCTTTTGAAGAGCCTTTTGGGGTTCATTTTTGAACTACCCCCCTCCCCTATTATTATTATTATTATTAATAATAATACGCTTAACAATAACAACAATAACACAATCTTTTAGTTGTCAGTGTTTATTATTATTTTAGTGGCAAAGCAGAATTGAAAAAATCCAAATATGAGGTAAACTCCTAGCAGAGCCCCAAGTTCAATGGGTATATCCTCTGGCGTGCTGATGTTAATGTGTTGATGTTCTCCGTATCCATAGCCAGAATGATTTTGCAGTGCATGGTGATCGAACAGGTTTCCTGTTATATTCATCAGAGGTGTAGGGAGGGTGAAGTATTTTTATCCAATAAATTGTAATTATACAGATGATTAACAAAACATGCACACAACATAATTCATACCTTGGTTTTTGTGGTGAATGTGAATGATTTTTTTATTTTTTATAATGGTTTTCATAAATGTACCTTGTCCATAATGTAGAGGCCTATGGGATATTCATTGATGAGGTAAGGGAGGAGAATGGAAAATGTGATCAGCATAACATACCAATACCAATTGACATACCTTTGTATGCCTCCTCGTCTGTAAACCTGCAGACACAGACACAAAAGTGAGCAGTTCAGTCATCTGCACCCAGTACAGCTAGCCTTCAACATATTCTTATAGCATACATAGTCTTACCTCTTTGTTGATTGATATCCATTGAATTGTGTCCATTTTCTGTTTTAGAAAGATTTGCACAAAAATGAAAAGATGGTATCATCATAAAACAATGTCAATTTAGATAATACCTTACCTTAAATTGAGGAGATCTTTCAATTTTTCAGTTAAGTGCCTGCACCTGCTGTCCTTTCAAATCCAAATTCAAATCTAAATGTTTCAGTTGGGCAGTTAGGTTCCTGCAAGAACCCCCACTAACTAAGGAGGTTCCTCGATGAACCCCACCTCCTATGGGGTTCCTGGAAGAACCTTTTGGGGGCCATTTTCAGTGCCAAGAACCCTAAGGTTCTTTGAAGAACTTTGAGGATCTTAGAAGAACACTTGTTGAACCCCTAATTTTTAGTGTAGTTCATTCGATTGGCACCATTGCCAGCCAAGCCTATGGTAGTTCATTCGATTGGCATCGTTGCCAGCCAAGCCTATGGTAGTTCATTCGATTGGCATCGTTGCCAGCCAAGCCAACTGGTCGTTGGCCTTAATTAGAGTTAGGTTTAGGCATAAAGCTAGGGGGTAATTAAGGTTAGGGTTGAAGTCAGGGTTAGTGGTTAAAATCAGACTTTGTTTTAGAGAAATAGTTGTGTTTCCTACTTTGCAGCATGGCCGGATAGTGGCTACCAATGTTGAATGACCGGTTGGGGGGTGCAGTGGCTTCTATTCTGGCTGGGGCTGCCGGGTGGATGAAAGGCTGGCTTTGAGGGAAGCCTCTGCGGGTATTCTGTGGAGCTGACTGACAGGGCAGGGACACTGGGTCATGGGGCTGGTGCTAACCTCCATGGCCCACTCTCTGTGGACTCCACCGTTCCCACTGTGTCAACAGGCTGGAGATGCCAGGAATCTGGGGATTATTCAAATGGAACCCCTGCATAGTAATTACAGTAAGAGCACTGGAGAAGAGGGAGGACAATGCATTTTTAACAAGAGAACGCTCAGTGAGGTAAAACTAGTGGAGTGGAGAGAGACCTCTGTGCTCTCTCTGCCTTATATTTATTTAGTGATGCAAAGTTTTTTTCTTTTTCACCCCATCTTTTGAAGAGTGGGTTTCTCTGAAGTGTTCATTGAAAAGTAATGGATGGTCTCTTTCAAGGACATGTGAAAGTATCGAGGAGGAAAATGAAAGGTGTAGTGAACCAAACGGTTGCAGGAGGGATGCAGCGTAGACTGTTAATATTGAATGATTTAAGCCCTTCTAATAGGTCCTCCTCATATAACCAACCTCATATAGCTATCATATACCTTCCTCAGATTAAAGTAGGAGAGGAGGGTGACAAAATCAATTAAATAAAAACATAACATCAAATGTCCTCCTCCCCATGAATGGTTGGCCTGGAACAGCATGACTGTCTACCCCCCTAGTTTCTTGACCAAACGCTTCAAATGTCTGACACTTGAAATGCAGGAATTATGGAATTCTCCGCCGGGAGAGATGAAGAGATTCCAGGGACCAGTCTTTTTGTTTTGTTTCTCATCAGCTATTCTATTCCCACAAAGCTCTGTCACAAAGGAACAGAATGATTGCCTGGACAGACACTGTATCCTCCCCTTCTTCCTCTGTGAGTCAGACATGCCCCAGTTCTCTCTCTCTCTCTCTCTCTCTCTCTCTCTCTCTCTCTCTCTCTCTCTCTCTCTCTCTCTCTCTCTTTGCAGTTTATTATTCATCTGTGGAGAACATGTTTCTGTCTGAAGGGTCTCTCTCTCTTTCTCTCTCTCTTTCTCTCTCTCCCTTACTCCCATACATTCATTAGAGACACAAGTCTCGTCCCCCAGCTTCTCTTTAATGAGGAGAATGACTCACAGACACAGTTATCTCTCTCTCTCTCTCTCTCTCTCTCTCTCTCTCCCTCTCTCTCTCTCTCTCTCTAATTCAATTTCAATTTAAGGGCTTTATTGGCATGGGAAACGTATGTTAACATTGCCAAAACAAGTGAAGTAGATATTAAACAAAAGTGAAATAAACAATAAATATTAACAGTAAACATTACACTCAGAAGTTCCAAAAGAATAAAAAAAAATTCAAATGTCATATTATGTCTATACAGTGTTGCTCTGCAGAGTATTACTTATTCAAATACACAGGAACCTGACAGATCTTCAACTTTCATATTTCATCAAAGACAATTTCCCTGACAGAGTTGATATAGATTGTTTCTACATTGTTTGATCCAAATAATACAACTCATTATATTTCTATGGTTTCATCCCTTTTCCTGGAATGTCATCCCTCCCTTCCAAGCTGCAGACACCATGGTTGACTCACCCTATAGTCTTTAGATAACTGACGGTAAAGGGTCCATTGTTAATCCTTTTATATATGTTCACATGGTATGTCACAGAAATAAACCTCGTACAATAGGCCTTTTGTCTGGTTCCAGTAACATCAGCGCTGGTGGCCAGTTAACTTAATTGGCCGTACTCTTTTTGAGTTACAGTATTGAGGCTCAATACATGTTTGCGTCCCAAATGGCACCCTTTTCCCTATGTAGAACACTCCTTTTGACCAGGGCCCATAGGGATCTGGTCAAAAGTAGTGCACTATAAAGGGAATATGGTGCCATTTGGGACACAGGTATTGAGGCTCAACGTATGTCAATATGGTGGTTGTGTTGTCGATTAGTCTGCAGCCATGTCGCACCACTTTGGAAGAAGAAGAATGGCTGAGAATGGGGTGGCGGTTCCCAAATGGACCAAAAAATCTGTTACTATTAAAAAAGATTCCTTTCATTCCACTGTGTTTGTTGTTTAACTAAGGGCTCAGCTGACACATTGAGGTGTGCGTTGATGGTTAATGCAATTCAAAACACACTTTTTTTTATCGCTCAGTTACAGTCCTGTTCACAGAACCGTATCCACATTTTGTAACAACCAACACTACAGCACAGCCCCCTGGCAGCAAACACTAGTCCATCACTGTCGCTTGATTAGCTCTGTGTCAACAGGTCCTGGGACCTAGTGTAAACACTCTTCACTCTGTAAACATGTCATCTCAACCTGCTGTAGCCCGCAACAAACAAACCACTCAATGTGGTCTAAAAACCACAACAGGCGTCGGCATGCTTCAGTCCGAACTCGGCTAACCGAACCGAACAAGTGTGCTCGCATACTCCCTTAATATACCTCTGAAAAACGTGAAAAAAAATAGAACTGTTTGTCCATTTTGAGCCACCGTAGCTTCCTCAAAATAGTCAGAGTTAATCTAAGATAACTCAAGAAATCTCTCATTAATTTTCACGTTTTTGCTGAGGAGATCTTAGTCGTACAATTCTACATCTAACTAAGATGTTTGGTGCAGTATTTCTCAATGAAAAAATATGCATGAAAATGGGTCATCTCTCGTTGAATGACAACAAAGACTTTATTGAAGAATCCCTACTGTTGACCAATCACCGATGAAGGGGCGTAGACTTTGGCTCTGAACTTGGCTTGCCTCCAGAAATAGAAATTGTGCCCGAAAACCCTCACCGAAGTCCAAAACGAACAAAAACACACACACACACACACACAAACATACACACACACACACAAACACACATGCACGCACAGACAAGAACACTAGATTTTGATCAGATCTCTGTTTACCCACATGAAAAAATACTATAGTATACTATGGTATAAATACTGTAGTATTACTTTATAAACTATAGTATTCACTTTATTGTTTTTGCTGTCATGATTGTAGTATACTGTAGTATTTACTGTAGTGTTTTTTCTGACATGACTGTAGTATACTCAGGGTTGGGCGGATTACTTGAAAAATGTAATCCGTTACTGATTAAAGTTACATGAAAAATAATGTAATCGGTAATGTAATCCTTTGGATTACTCAACATGAGTAACGTCATATGATTATATTTTGGGATTATCTTTCACTTATAGCCTAACACCTAGACATATTTAAAAACGTTAATCTAATATAGCATTTTTTTCTTCATTTAGTAACATGACTATTCCCAAATTGGGCTCCATACTAACATTTTCAGTTGGTGGCACCAGCCCATGATTTGGTCACACCACAATTGCTGTGGGGTCACGCAATACATTTACATTTACATTTACGTCATTTAGCAGACGCTCTTATCCAGAGCGACTTACAAATTGGTGCATTCACCCTATAGCCAGTGGGATAACCACTTTACAATTTTTTTTTTTTTTATATATCTGTACAACAGTGTGGAGTATAGTATACTACAGTTTACTACATAATTATATGGAAATCTATAGTTAGTACTGTAGATTCTATAGTAAACTGTAGTATACTTTTTATGTGGCTATAGAGCTGACTGAACACACCTTTATCCCACCACTGGGCCTCCACTTCAGGGATGTTTTTACTTCAAAGCCCCTCTGCTGGGAGTCTGGAGGCCCATTAGTCCAAACCCACGCAGAGAGACAGAGTGAGTGACTGGGGGGAAAGGGGACTGGTAGATTGGCTATATCTTTGACTTCCATCTTCTCTGGTTCTAGAAATAGCAGCTGAGCACTTAAGTTAAAGACACGGTAGGAACTTAAGGAAGCAGAGACAGGGAGGGAGTATCAGTCTGAAGCAGGCACAAGTGTGTGTGTATGTGCGTACACACGTGTGTGTGTGAAGGCCATTCTTAACTTAACTGTGTGTCTTTCCATCAACCGATCCCCTTGAGACAGAATACTGCTGACACTGGAATGCGACTCAATGAGTCCCCACTGTTTATGGTTTTTTAACATGAACCAGCATTCACAGGACAGGACAGGACAGGCTACCGTACTACTGACAGAGACAGTGAGAGAGAGAGAGAGAGAGAGAGAGAGAGAGAGAGTGAGATGAGTAGTTAGAGACAGAGAGAGAGAAAGAGAAAGAGAGGAGAGGTAAATGTTGATCTATTAGGGAGCGGGGCATTTGGCTTCCATTTTGTGTCTCTATAAAACAAAACAGAACATATTCATATGGTCATAAATTCTGTTGCACAATCTACAACAGTAAAGCAACAGATGTGCCCCAAAGATGTCGGTCTCTGTCTGGGGCCAGGGAAATCTACAGTCCATGTCAGACCTGGGTTCAAATACTATTTAAAATCTTTCAAATACTTTCAGCATCTGCTTTAGCCCTGTCTGGAGTGCCAAGTGGCTGGTTTTGCACTTTTGAGATTTTTTATTTTGGTTCCAATTCAACAGGCAAGCTCAATTAGGCACATATACAGTATTTGAATTGATTTGAAATAATATTGGAACCCAGGTCTGGTCCGTGTTCTCAGTTGAAAAGACTGTTGATGTGGCAACCCTGTGCTTATTATGCTCCCTTCCTGTTGGAACCAGGGGGACAGAAATGGAATCAGTAAATTACACTGTTCCTGTCTCTGTGTCTGTGTGGTACCGCTATTACTGGCTGCTCCTCTGATAGGCTAATGCAGCACATTGAGCCCTCTGATAGGCTAATGCAGCACTTTGAGCCCTCTGATAGGCTAATGCAGCACTTTGAGCCCTCTGATAGGCTAACGCAGCACTATGAGCCCTCTGATAAGCTAATGCAGCACATTGAGCCCTCTGATTGGCTAATGCAGCACATTGAGCCCTCTGATAGGCTAATGCAGCACATTGAGCCCTCTGATAGGCTAATGCATCAATTTGAGCCCTCTGATAGGCTAACGTAGCACTTTGAGCCCTCTGATACAGTGGGGAGAACAAGTATTTGATACACTGCCGATTTTGCAGGTTGTCCTACTTACAAAGCATGTAGAGGTCTGTAATTGTTATCATAGGTACACTTCAACTGTGAGAGACGGAATCTAAAACAAAAATCCAGAAAATCACATTGTATGATTTTTAAGTAATTCATTTGCATTTTATTGCATGACATAAGTATTTGATCACCTACCAACCAGTAAGAATTCCGGCTCTCACAGACCTGTTAGTTTTTCTTTAAGAAGCCCTCTTGTTCTCCACTCATTACCTGTATTAACTGCACCTGTTTGAACTCGTTACCTGTATAAAAGACACCTGTCCACACACTCAATCAAACAGACTCCAACCTCTCCACAATGGCCAAGACCAGAGAGCTGTGTAAGGACATCAGGGATAAAATTGTAGACCTGCACAAGGCTGGGATGGGCTACAGGACAATAGGCAAGCAGCTTGGTGAGAAGGCAACAACTGTTGGCACAATTATTAGAAAATGGAAGAAGTTCAAGATGACGGTCAATCATCCTCGGTCTGGGGCTCCATGCAAGATCTCACCTCGTGGGGCATCAATGATCATGAGGAAGGTGAGGGATCAGCCCAGAACTACACGGCAGGACCTGGTCAATGACCTGAAGAGAGCTGGGACCACAGTCTCAAAGAAAACCATTAGTAATACACTACGCCGTCATGGATTAATATTCCTGCAGCGCACGCAAGGTCCCCCTGCTCAAGCCAGCGCATGTCCAGGCCCGTCTGAAATTTGCCAATGACCATCTGGATGATCCAGAGGAGGAATGGGAGAAGGTCATGTGGTCTGATGAGACAAAAATAGAGCTTTTTGGTCTAAACTCCACTCGCCGTGTTTGGAGGAAGAAGAAGGATGAGTACAACCCCAAGAACACCATCCCAACCGTGAAGCATGGAGGTGGAAACACCATTCTTTGGGGATGCTTTTCTGCAAAGGGGACAGGACGACTGCACCGTATTGAGGGGAGGATGAATGGGGCCATGTATCGCGAGATCTTGGCCAACAACCTCCTTCCCTCAGTAAGAGCATTGAAGATGGGTCGTGGCTGGGTCTTCCAGCATGACAACGACCCGAAACACACAGCCAGGGCAACTAAGGAGTGGCTCCGTAAGAAGCATCTCAAGGTCCTGGAGTGGCCTAGCCAGTCTCCAGACCTGAACCCAATAGAAAATCTTTGGAGGGAGCTGAAAGTCCGTATTGCCCAGCGACAGCCCCGAAACCTGAAGGATCTGGAGAAGGTCTGTATGGAGGAGTGGGCCAAAATCCCTGCTGCAGTGTGTGCAAACCTGGTCAAGACCTACAGGAAACATATGATCTCTGTAATTGCAAACAAAGGTTTCTGTACCAAATATTAAGTTCTGCTTTTCTGATGTATCAAATACTTATGTCATGCAATAAAATGCAAATTATTTACTTAAAAATCATACAATGTGATTTTCTGGATTTTTAGATTCCGTCTCTCACAGTTGAAGTGTACCTATGATAAAAATTACAGACCTCTACATGCTTTGTAAGTAGGAAAACCTGAAAAATCGGCAGTGTATCAAATACTTGTTCTCCACACTGTATATGTGTGTGTGTGTGAGAGAGAGAGAGATCCTCCCCAGGGGGTTTTACTCTCTCCTCTTCTGAGTCATTATGGGGTGAGAATGAAAGACAGAGAAAGGTAAGTACACACACAGACAGGCTCGGGCACCGTCATGTTCACGCCACCTCGTGCCTGCTTGGCACCCATTTCCATGCCCAGGAGGTCTCACCTGTGAAGTACTAGTACGTCAAACAACAGTGATGCTTGGTTAGACAGCTGTTTCATCCTGTGTGATCACACGCTCCTTGGCAAAAGTTACATTGTACCCTTTAGCCCTATCACTGATGATTAATAGCAGGGTTGGTTGTGTTGGCTGCTGTGGTGTCTGGCCATGACTTAGAGGCACTAAGTGTTGATGGGGAATCAAAATAAAAACTGAACCAGCACCTGCACTTGATCCCCCCCTCTGACTCTACTGATACCTACTTTATTGAGGAAAAATGTACTTTCTGTGATATGTGGTTGTCCCACCTAGCTATCTTAAGATGAATGCACTAACTGTAAGTCGCTCTGGATAAGGGCGTGTGCTAAATGACTAAAATGTAAAATGTAAATTACACTGACTAGCTGTCAATCATGCTGATGAGGTATGATGTGTTGGCACTGCAGGTGTTTCTGGTGTTAACATGGGCAAAAACAAGGAGAGGACAGAAGATTTAAACACCTGGGGTACAATACAAAGCAGGATCAATGAGTTAGCCGACTAACTTTCATAAACAACCAGAAATAACTATTGATTTGATAACTACTGACCCCAGCCTAATCTTAGATATGTGTTTTTGGTTTTTGAGTCAATTAGACCATGCCCACTTCAAGCTTATCTTAAAAAGAAAAAAGGTATTTCTGAATATTTATTCAAGTTAGCTGGCTAAGTCATTGATCTTGCTTTGTAGTATACCCCTCTGCTAGATAAGGTCATTAGGGGTAGAAATTAGTGAAATAAAAACATAGTAGGGTAATTGTGCTTGGACTCGTTACAGTACCTGTGCTTGTAGACATGCTGTGTGCTAAAATGAAAGCCACACAATATTTTGGGCTATAGTACATTATGATTCTTCCTGACTAGATTACTTTTATCTGGCTCAAAACAAAACCTGGAGGCGAAAGAAACGCACACCTGTTTAGGAGAGGTGCTGGCTAGCGGAGTAGAACACCTGTTTAGGAGAGGTGCTGGCTAGCGGAGTAGAACACCTGTTTAGGAGAGGTGCTGGCTAGCAGAGTAGAACACCTGTTTAGGAGAGGTGCTGGCTAGCGGAGTAGAACACCTGTTTAGGTGCTGGCTAGCAGAGTAGAACACCTGTTTAGGAGAGGTGCTGGCTAGCGGAGTAGAACACCTGTTTAGGCGAGGTGCTGGCTAGCGGAGTAGAACACCTGTTTAGGAGAGGTGCTGGCTAGCGGAGTAGAACACCTGTTTAGGAGAGTTGCTGGCTAGCGGAGTAGAACACCTGTTTAGGAGAGGTGCTGGCTAGCGGAGTAGAACACCTGTTTAGGAGAGGTGCTGGCTAGCGGAGTAGAACACCTGTTTAGGAGAGTTGCTGGCTAGCGGAGTAGAACACCTGTTTAGGAGAGGTGCTGGCTAGCGGAGTAGAACACCTGTTTAGGAGAGGTGCTGGCTAGCGGAGTAGAACACCTGTTTAGGAGAGGTGCTGGCTAGCGGAGTAGAACACCTGTTTAGGGAGAGTTGCTGGCTAGCGGAGTAGAACACCTGTTTAGGAGAGGTGCTGGCTAGCGGAGTAGAACACCTGTTTAGGAGAGTTGCTGGCTAGCGGAGTAGAACACCTGTTTAGGAGAGTTGCTGGCTAGCGGAGTAGAACACCTGTTTAGGAGAGGTGCTGGCTAGCGGAGTAGAACACCTGTTTAGGAGAGGTGCTGGCTAGCAGAGTAGAACACCTGTTTAGGTGCTGGCTAGCGGAGTAGAACACCTGTTTAGGAGAGGTGCTGGCTAGCGGAGTAGAACATCTACTTTGACCAAGCTTACAGGATTGTGCCCAGGTGAGAGAGACAATACCTGGAAATTTCACTGGATCTTTCTTTCAAGACACGTTGCACAGAGCGTAACCCAGAAAACAGTACATCTTTAGAAAGCTACTGGTCTGGCCTACAGGGTTGGCTGGTGTACTGTATGATATGCGAAAACTCTCTTTACCTCGCTTCTCGCTCTCTTTTTACATGTGAGATACAACAGAAAGCTTTGTCCCTCAAGGGATGAATACTGCAAAGAGCAGTCTCATACAACTGTCTTTAATCACTTATTGTGTCAGAAGAAGGTGAGGCGAGCAGCTCCTGCCTCCCTGAGAGCTGCTGGTGTGTGTGTGTGTGTGTGTGTGTGTGTGTGTGTGTGTGGCCTCCCCTAGAGTTGGGGTATGACGTAAGATGAGAGGTAACCTGTTTCATTTCTCCCATTTAAGGCAGAGAATGATTGTTGTCTGAGAGACAGCGGAGAGAGACAGCTGAGACAGACAGGGAGAAAGACAGGGAGACAGACAGGGGAGACAGACAGGGGAGACAGACAGGGAGTCAGACAGGGAGACAGACAGGGGAGACAGACAGGGAGACAGACAGGGGAGACAGACAGGGGAGACAGACAGGGGAGACAGACAGGGGAGACAGACAGGGAGACAGACAGGGGAGACAGACAGGGAGACAGACAGGGGAGACAGACAGGGAGACAGACAGGGGAGACAGACAGGGGAGACAGACAGGGAGACAGACAGGGGAGACAGACAGGGGAGACAGACAGGGGAGACAGACAGGGGAGACAGACAGGGAGACAGACAGGGGAGACAGACAGGGGAGACAGACAGGGGAGGCAGACAGGGGAGACAGACAGGGGAGACAGACAGGGAGACAGACAGGGGAGACAGAGAGGGGAGACAGACAGGGAGACAGACAGGGGAGAGAGACAGGGGAGACAGACAGGGGAGACAGACAGGGGAGACAGAGAGTCCCACCAGTTGCAGTACAGTTGGAAGAGGCTTTTACACATTCCAAAAGAGAGAATCAAATCAAATCAAAGTCTGATAAGTAAAACAAAACAAGGATTGTGTCCCAAATGGCACCCTATTTCCTATATAGTCCACTACTTTTGCCCCTCTACCCATAGGGCTCTGGTCAAAAGTAGTGCACTATGTAGGGAATAGAGTGCCATTTGGGACCCAAACACAGTGGAAAAAGGAGCTCTGTTCATGCCCAGTCAGGCTTGTCATGGTGGGGTAGTTACGCAAAAAGCTCAGCCTCACAGAGAGGAGAGAGAGAGAGAGAGAGAGAGAGAGAGAGAGAGAGAGAGAGAGAGAGAGAGAGAGAGAGAGAGAGAGAGGAGAGGAGAGAGAGAAGAGAGAGAGAGAGTGTGTGTACAGGATGTCTCTACATTCATTGTAAGCTCAGCTGCTCTGCTCGACCTTTACAGAAAGCTGTAGGAAGTAGGAACACCTTATTTGATATATGAATTGTTAAAGTGTTAATGTAATAAGACTGTCAGTAGAGTGTTAGTGGACTATGACACTGCAAAAAGACTGTCAGTATAGAGTTAGTGGACTATGACACTGCAAAAAGACTGTCAGTATAGAGTTAGTGGACTATGACACTGCAAAAAGACTGTCAGTATAGAGTTAGTGGACTATGACACTGCAAAAAGACTGTCAGTATAGAGTTAGTGGACTATGACACTGCAATAAGACTGTCAGTAGAGTGTTAGTGGACTATGACACTGCAAAAAGACTGTCAGTATAGAGTTAGTGGACTATGACACTGCAATAAGACTGTCAGTATAGAGTTAGTGGACTATGACACTGCAATAAGACTGTCAGTATAGAGTTAGTGGACTATGGCACTGCAATAAGACTGTCAGTATAGAGTTAGTGGACTATGGCACTGCAATAAGACTGTCAGTATAGAGTTAGTGGACTATGGCACACTTCATCCTCACGTTAGATTAAAGGCATTCAGTGAAATGTCCCAATACTGATTCAAAATCCATAGTAGTACTAGATGTTCTTACCTAAGAAAGACCCAGATGATGTATGGCCTGAGGGAAAATACAGTGAGGTCTCTGTATGGATGGAATGCACATATCAATACAGTACAGCTGTTAAAACGTCTTCTAATGTCTGAGCCTGAAAGGCAGCAAGCCAGACCTTGACTACAGTATCAGGTTCATAAGGATCACAAGGAAACTCCATTCTCTTAAAGTGGAACTGACAGCGATTTAACTACTTTGCAGATATGAAACAAACAGACAATTATAATATCAGTAAAAAATATCAAATTCCCAGTTTATGCTTCAAAACCAACTTTATAAGAGGTTTTAAAAATAGGCACTATTTGATTCAAAATTCCATGACGTACAGTAAGGCATTGTTGGCAGAATAGATGGATGCAGTTCAATGCATGATTAATATAAT
Organism: Coregonus clupeaformis; assembly: GCF_020615455.1. Lineage (NCBI taxonomy): Eukaryota > Metazoa > Chordata > Actinopteri > Salmoniformes > Salmonidae > Coregonus > Coregonus clupeaformis. The sequence continues at coordinate 20,351,247 of NC_059200.1, read as the reverse complement.
AATAATATGCCATTTAGCAGACGCTTTTATCCAAAGCGACTTACAGTCATGTGTGCATACATTTTTATGTATGGGTGGTCCCGGGGATCGAACCCACTACCCTGGCGTTACAAGCGCCCTGCTCTACCAATTGAGCTACAGAGGACCAATATAATTCACCAGTACATTTCTTGGTAGTTCAAGGTTGTAAATAACAGCTACAGTACCTGGTACATTGTTTGCTGCCTCCACCCATTCGGGATGCACTGTTTCAGTTTCAGTGACTCAATATTTTGAACACCAACGGACGACTGTAACTTAGGCTGGGAATGTCAATACAATCAAACTAGCAAGGGCAATGATCACAAGTCAATCATAACGTGGCTAATGGGCTAGCGCACAAGTGTCAAACACAGGGCCTGGTGGGCCGAATAGGATACACAAGCAAGTATAAATGAGTCAACAGTTGAGTCATTTATTTTATGAAATTACAGCCTGATGCACTCCCATCGGTGAATAACTTCAATTGTGTTGCTTTCATGTGTCCCGTTTACAGCGCACAGCAGAGGGAAAGTGTACAGACACATGCCACAGTCCTAGCTAGGCTACTAAAATGTTGCAGTCTGGCTTCGGTTTTTAAAGCTTGACAATGAATAACCGAAAAACAAAACCTGCAACAAAACACCACGCAAAGGAGAAACGTGTAGGCCTATTACAGCAACATTTGAGCAGTATCCTCTTGGCTGGCTACTCAACTACAATACATTTTGAGTGCACCATACAGCAAAGCTGCATTCAACCACACCAGTGATCCATGCAGTGCAAAAACCTGTAAAACATGTTTTAAGTTGAACTGTTACAACAACCTATAGCTGCGTTTTTGTTATTTGGAGTTATTAAATACTATTTTATTAGGGTTCGCATCATGCACATCTGCAAGCATAGCAGCAAAGGCTGGACAAATATTATTTATCTCTTCTTTTGTTTGAATATGTGAAAATGCTATATACAGCATCCTATGTACATAAGTGGACATTATATAGGGCCATAGTTTGACACCCCTGGGCTAGCATATCTATTTATGTAGCTAGCTATTTATTTAGCAAGCTAAAAACATGGCGCCTAACCTTAGCTAGCTAGCTGCTGGGAGGATGTCATGTCATTGGAGGAGTGGGTGAGTGGCCGACTTTTTCCACTCATATCGTTTTTTTTTTGGTGCCTACAGCTAGAGATGCAGGTGTCATTTGGTTAGCTAGCAAGAAATGTGAATCGCTTTGCTAGCTAGCTAGCTATGCTGAACTTGAATGACTGTTATCCACAGTTAGCATATCTCTTAGTTGTCAATCAAATGTATTTGGCATCGATCAAATGTGCCTCGTTTTTTGACAGAAATATCTTCTGGAACATGTGAACTTTCATGTAACTTTATAACAAGATTGTATGCCATCTGTAAATACGAATAAAAATTGTTAAATTACGAGCCTAGTTGGTTTAGCCATGGATAAAGACAGGCACCTTCCCACTAGCCATGATTGGCTGAGATAATGGAAGGGCTGGACATGCCGAGAGATGAGTTTTGATTGGTCTGCCATGCTCAAACCCTACACCCCAACCCGAGCACTCTGTTCTGCCACCTCAGGTCTCCTGGCCCTCCCACCCCTACGGGAGGGCAGCTTCCGCTCAGCCCAGTCCAAGCTCTTCTCTGTCCTGGCACTCCAATGGTGGAACCAGCTTCCCCCTGAAGCTAAGACAGCAGAGTCCCGGCCCATCTTCCAAAAACATCTGAAACCCTACCTCTTCAAACAGGATCTTAAGTAATCCTCCTCCTCACCTCGACCCACCCCCCAAAATAAATAAATACTTATTTTTTAATGAAGCAGCACTTGCACTGCTTCCTTCTATAACATGAGCTGCTCAGTAGGTGTCCTGTAGATAATCTTTTCTACCGCAGCTTTTTTTTTTAAAGATATCGTGAAGAACTGCAAAAGTGTTGCTACTGCTCTCCACTTTCTGGAGGATGATCGTGCCATGCTGTATCTCTCTGACTCTCAAAATGAATCAGATCCCCAAAATGAGGAAATCCCTGATTTAGGTAAAAACATTTTCGATGAACCAGACATTGTAGAGTCTTCTGATGACAGTGATTGGGAAGAAACGGTGATCAACAGTGTTATTGTCACGGAATAAGTTTTGAAATCAGTGGAATGCCTGGTGGAAGCAGAATATGATAGCTAAGAAGATGGAAAAAATACTGGCATTTGATTGCAAATATGCAGAGGCAGTCGAAAAGAGAAGGCGGTTGTATAAAACACCTGTCTCCGGATTACATCTTCAAACTAAGGGCAATCATGGCATCCGTATCAGAGAGGGAGAAACGTTCATCCATGTATATGGATAAACTTCTAGCTAGCTACATTTCCAGATATTATACGTTTCTAATTTTGTCAGAAAGTCATTTTCATTGCAAGTTAAAGCGTACTGTTAGCTAGCTAGCTAACGTTAGCTGGCTGGCTCATTAGCTAACGTTACGTGTATGATCTGTGTAACAATATGATTAGTATGTCAGAAAGCCATTTACATTGCTAGTTATAGCCTAATGTTAGCTAGGTAGCTAACATGGAACCTAGTTGGTTAGCTTTAGCTACCTGCAGATTCATGCATGGTGGCTAGCTTTGACTATCAGTTTTTATTGCTAGTAGTATGGGTTGGGATTATTGCCGCATTCAAAAAAACTAGGAACTTGTAACTGGGAACTCGGAAATCTCTGACTACCAACTTCAGTGCGTTCAAGACAACTGGGAACTCTGAAAAAAACGAGCTCCGACTGGGAAATATTGTTTTGAATGGTCATCCAACTCGGAATACCAATTCGGGAACTCAGGCCTCTTTCTAGAGCCCCAACTTTCCGACCTGAAGATCACTGACGTCATGATTTGACCTCGTATTTTTCCAAGTTCCCAGTTGTCTTGAAAGCACCATTAGGTTCATTGGTTAGGTAGCTAGCTACATGTCTAAACAAAAGACTCCACTTCGCCAGATGATTACATGACCCATCAAGTTAGCCAGATGTGTCTGGGGGTGATTACGGTAATCTATTGTATTGTATTTCATGAACATGTATACATGTTTAGACAATAGTGACCCATCCACTTAGGTAGATGTGGCTGGGGGGTGGTTATTGCATTTCTTTCACATGATCCATCAATTTAAACAACTGTGTCTGTGTAAGAATCATCTAATAATTATAAAATATGTATACAATATTTAGCTGGACACTTTCTGTTTTTGATATTGCTACTACGCAAATATGCAAGTAACCATTTCACTGTACCGTTTACACCTTCTGTAACCTGTGCATGTGACAAATAAACATAGATTGTATTTGATATAGTGTGTGTTTAGCAGAGACGGTAACGTGAAGAACAACATGACCTGCACCAAAGTCAGATTAGGATATAGGCAGAGGACTAGATCAAGTGTATTTTTTCTAATACTTTCACCACTTTTAGTCTTGAAATCTTTGATTGTTTACTACACTACCTTACTCACTCTGTTTAGCACATGGCCTCACGTGTGAATCCTTAAAGAGATGGGTGGGGCTTAAGACGGTGTGAATGATACTTAATGAAGGTAGACAAAGAAGAGCTCTCCAGTAGGTGTATTAAAACATTCAAAGGGCCATTTTCTCATAAGTGGGGTTACAAGTTTATCAACTTTTAAAGCAGAATTACTTTCCCATTGTTCCTCAAATGCAGTGTATGATATACCATTTTCTAGCTCGGAATCTCTATTTTTATCCAATGTAAAAAACACAATTTCACATTTTGCTCTTGGTCAAAAATGGTCAGGCAGGCAGGCAGGTTCCCATTCAGTTGTCAAAACGTGGGTTGCAGAAGGATGAGCAGGCTACTATTCCCCATCGTTTATCAGTGCAATTTTAACGTCCAACTAGCTGTAAACTTTGTAGAGGGTTTATCTAATGATCCCTCGTTAGATTTGAGTTTATCTCCCTCTGGCTGGCATTAGTTGTTGATCTAGTTGTTGTTGATGTGCATAGGCAACTGAGGGAGAGATAGCCTACCTTTCCATGGTTGTTTAATCAATAGGACTGTGAAGTTCCCAAATGTAAAAGGACTCCCGTGGTATTTATATATTTGCAGAAATCCATTCAGGTGTATTTTGTGGCTTTTGGCGAATACGTTCTAACGATCTAAAGTCGCGCTGTTGCTACTGCCTGTAAACACACAGTCCAGTTAAAAGTGAATGATGGTAGGCCTGTGTGGCAAAAGGCTTGTTTGTATAAAGTTCTACTGTAGCTCTGATTGGCTATGGTGCACCTGACTGCGTAGACTCTGGTCCTGGACAAGAGAGATGTTTTTAGTAGGTTTTATTTACTGCCTTCCCACTCTATATTGCTATTGAATTTTCACAAATGCCTTACTATACGTCATTCCCAAACATTCTATGAATTTATGAAAATGTGAAAATGACCATATCTATGTGCTCGCTTGTCAGAAAATATAAAAAAGGTGTCATATTTTTCCTGGGGGTGTATATGAACAGATTTTAATACGATTTCATGTTACTAAAACGCTGTCAGTTCCACTTTAACCCAATGGAGATACAATCTACAAACAACAAAGGGAAGTTGTAAGTTGCTATCTGACCTGAGTGGTCCCCTTATCATATGTTCCAGACAGATATTGTGTGCGTCTCAAATGGCACCCTATTCCCTAAATGGTGCACTACTTTTGACAAGAGCTCTGGTAAAAAATGGTGCACTATATATGGAATAGGGTGCCATTTGGGATGCAGAAATTGTGATTAACAGTATCAAGTGTTACTTAGCTACACTCCGTTCCAATCAGGAAACCCTGAGTCAGCAGAAGGAATGACTCCGGATCAGGATCAGGCTGGGAGGGCCGGAAGGGTGACGCGGACGACTCCCATCAGAAGAGTAAGGCTCCAGGCGCCATACTATATACGGTAATGGTCCTTTGTGGCTCAGTTGGGTCAGGTGGTGTTAAGAGGGTCAGGTGGTGTTGAAGGCTCAAGGCTCCTCAAGACTCCATATACAGTACACCAGTATACCACCAAGGATAGATTCATGTGAAGGCCTTTAGGCCAACACACTTGGGGTGTAAAATCACAAATCACACTGTATATCTCTTACACTGGTTAACTTGGAGGGAAATGCTGAATGCAAGAAATAGTCACATATCCAGCTTTTTTCAACTTAAGCCCTTCCTTACCATACAACCCTGCCCCAGCACCATCCCCAGCCCTTGCCCCGATCCACATCCCCAACCCCTGCCCCATCCGCCTCTCAAGCACTTAAGGATTTAGGCAATGGAAACGGAAAAGAGGTGTCATCGTGATATCTAATTTCCTACCAACAGTCAGAGCTGGGCGGAACTGAGACCCGGCCCAGAGTAAAATAATGTATCTCGCTTCTAATTGCTGCCAGGAAGGAAGTGGATAAAGGGTAGGGAGGTTCAGGGAGGGCAGAGCCTGTTGTATGGCAGGAAGAGCCATGTGAGCCGTGTTTTAATAAAGAGGCCGTCAACACTGACCCGTCACACCTCTCCATGGCCCCAGGGTGGTGTTCATTAGGCACCAAATGGAATAAAACTGATTGAAACAGGGAGGGACTCACTGAACTTCTCCAACAAGAAACTGTCATTTTTATTATCCGTTGCAAAAGGTTTTGCTATGTTGTGCTGTAATGAATATGAACCAGGTTCTTTGTTCCTAACGGGAACAAAAGGATGTGGGTTAGGTTCTGAGCAGCAGGGCTGGGTTGCATTTTTCTTAGCAACGCTGATAAACTCAGGTCAGTAAGAGATCAACTCAGGTCAGTAAGAGATCAACTCTGGTCAGTAAGAGATCAACTCTGGTCAGTAAGAGATCAACTCAGGTCAGTAAGAGATCAACTCAGGTCAGTAAGAGATCAACTCTGGTCAGTAAGAGATCAACTCTGGTCAGTAAGAGATCAACTCAGGTCAGTAAGAGATCAACTCAGGTCAGTAAGAGATCAACTCAGGTCAGTAAGAGATCAACTCTGGTCAGTAAGAGATCAACTCTGGTCAGTAAGAGATCAACTCTGGTCAGTAAGAGATCAACTCTGGTCAGTAAGAGATCAACTCTGGTCAGTAAGAGATCAACTCAGGTCAGTAAGAGATCAACTCAGGTCAGTAAGAGATCAACTCTGGTCAGTAAGAGATCAACTCTGGTCAGTAAGAGATCAACTCTGGTCAGTAAGAGAAAGCACAAGCCAGTGAATACTGTAAGCACAGATTGTGAAACGTTTATCTCAATTTCTCAGTGACTTTACAGTCTAGGCTAAGTAGTTAAATACAGGCTGAGTAGTAGTTAAATAAAGGCTGAGTAGTTAAATACAGGCTAAGTAGTAGTTAAACACAGGCTGAGTAGTAGTTAAATAAAGGCTGAGTAGTTAAATAGAGGCTGAGTAGTAGTTAATTACAGGCTGAGTAGTAGTTAAATACAGGCTGAGTAGTAGTTAAATACAGGCTGAGTAGTAGTTAAACACAGGCTGAGTAGTAGTTAAATAAAGGCTGAGTAGTTAAATACAGGCTGAGTAGTAGTTAAATACAGGCTGAGTGGTAGTTAATTACAGACTGAGTAGTTAAATACAGGCTGAGTGGTAGTTAAATACAGGCTGAGTAGTAGTTAAACACAGGCTGAGTAGTAGTTAAATAAAGGCTGAGTAGTTAAATAGAGGCTGAGTAGTAGTTAATTACAGGCTGAGTAGTAGTTAAATACAGGCTGAGTAGTAGTTAAATACAGGCTGAGTAGTAGTTAAACACAGGCTGAGTAGTAGTTAAATAAAGGCTGAGTAGTTAAATACAGGCTGAGTAGTAGTTAAATACAGGCTGAGTGGTAGTTAATTACAGACTGCGTAGTTAAATACAGGCTGAGTGGTAGTTAAATACAGGCTGAGTAGTAGTTAATTACAGACTGAGTAGTTAAATACAGGCTGAGTAGTAGTTTAATACAGGCTGAGTGGTAGTTAAATACAGGCTGAGTAGTTAAAAACAGGCTGAGTGGTAGTTAAATACAGGCTGAGTAGTAGTTAAATACAGGCTGAGTAGTAGTTAAATACAGGCAAGTAGTTAAATACAGGTTGAGTAGTAGTTAAATACAGGCTGAGTGGTATTTAAATACAGACCGAGTAATAGTTTAATGCAGGCTGAGTGGTAGTTCAATACAGGTTGAGTGGTAGTTAAATACAAGCTGAGTGGTAGTTAAATACAGGTTGAGTAGTTAAATACAGGCTGAGTAGTAGTTAAATACAGGCTGAGTGGTATTTAAATACAGACCGAGTAATAGTTTAATGCAGGCTGAGTGGTGGTTAAATACAGGTTGAGTGGTAGTTAAATACAGGTTGAGTAGTAGTTTAATAAAGATTGAGTAGTAGTTTAATGCAGGCTGAGTGGTAGTTAAATACAGGCCGAGTAGTTAAATACAGGCTGAGTGGTAGTTAAATACAAGCTGAGTGGTAGTTAAATACAGGTTGGGTAGTAGTTTAATACAGGCTGAGTAGTTAAATACAGGTTGAGTAGTTAAATACAGGTTGAGTAGTTAAATACAGGTTGAGTGGTATTTAAATACAGACTGAGTAGTAGTTAAATACAGGCTGAGTAGTTTAATACAGACTGAGTAGTAGTTAAATACAGACTGAGTGGTAGTTTAATACAGACTGAGTAGTAGTTAAATACAGACTGAGTAGTATTTAAATACAGGCTGAGTAGTTAAATACAGGTTGAGTAGTAGTTAAATACAGACTGAGTAGTAGTTAAATACAGGTTGAGTAGTAGTTTAATACAGACTGAGTAGTAGTTAAATACAGACTGAGTAGTAGTTAAATACAGACTGAGTAGTTTAATACAGACTGAGTAGTAGTTAAATACAGGTTGAGTAGTAGTTAAATACAGGCTGAGTGGTATTTAAATACAGACCGAGTAATAGTTTAATGCAGGCTGAGTGGTAGTTAAATACAGGTTGAGTGGTAGTTAAATACAAGCTGAGTGGTAGTTAAATACAGGTTTAGTAGTTAAATACAGGCTGAGTAGTAGTTAAATACAGGCTGAGTGGTATTTAAATACAGACCGAGTAATAGTTTAATGCAGGCTGAGTGGTGGTTAAATACAGGTTGAGTGGTAGTTAAATACAAGCTGAGTGGTAGTTAAATACAGGTTGAGTAGTAGTTTAATAAAGATTGAGTAGTAGTTTAATGCAGGCTGAGTGGTAGTTAAATACAGGCCGAGTAGTTAAATACAGGCTGAGTGGTAGTTAAATACAAGCTGAGTGGTAGTTAAATACAGGTTGAGTAGTAGTTAAATACAGGCTGAATAGTAGTTAAATACAGGCTGGGTAGTAGTTTAATACAGGCTGAGTAGTTAAATACAGGTTGAGTAGTTAAATACAGGTTGAGTGGTATTTAAATACAGACTGAGTAGTAGTTTAATAAAGATTGAGTAGTAGTTGAATACAGACTGAGTAGTAGTTAAATACAGGCTGAGTAGTTTAATACAGACTGAGTAGTAGTTTAATACAGGCTGAGTGGTATTTAAATACAGACTGATTAGTAGTTAAATACAGGCTGAGTAGTAGTTAAATACAGGCTGAGTGGTATTTAAATACAGACCGAGTAATAGTTTAATGCAGGCTGAGTGGTGGTTAAATACAGGTTGAGTGGTAGTTAAATACAGGTTGAGTAGTAGTTTAATAAAGATTGAGTAGTAGTTTAATGCAGGCTGAGTGGTAGTTAAATACAGGCCGAGTAGTTAAATACAGGCTGAGTGGTAGTTAAATACAAGCTGAGTGGTAGTTAAATACAGGTTGGGTAGTAGTTTAATACAGGCTGAGTAGTTAAATACAGGTTGAGTAGTTAAATACAGGTTGAGTAGTTAAATACAGGTTGAGTGGTATTTAAATACAGACTGAGTAGTAGTTTAATAAAGATTGAGTAGTAGTTGAATACAGACTGAGTAGTAGTTAAATACAGGCTGAGTAGTTTAATACAGACTGAGTAGTAGTTAAATACAGACTGAGTGGTAGTTTAATACAGACTGAGTAGTAGTTAAATACAGACTGAGTAGTATTTAAATACAGGCTGAGTAGTTAAATACAGGTTGAGTAGTAGTTAAATACAGACTGAGTAGTAGTTAAATACAGGTTGAGTAGTAGTTTAATACAGACTGAGTAGTAGTTAAATACAGACTGAGTAGTAGTTAAATACAGACTGAGTAGTAGTTAAATACAGACTGAGTAGTTTAATACAGACTGAGTAGTAGTTAAATACAGGTTGAGTAGTAGTTAAATACAGGCTGAGTGGTATTTAAATACAGACCGAGTAATAGTTTAATGCAGGCTGAGTGGTAGTTAAATACAGGTTGAGTGGTAGTTAAATACAAGCTGAGTGGTAGTTAAATACAGGTTGAGTAGTTAAATACAGGCTGAGTAGTAGTTAAATACAGGCTGAGTGGTATTTAAATACAGACCGAGTAATAGTTTAATGCAGGCTGAGTGGTGGTTAAATACAGGTTGAGTGGTAGTTAAATACAAGCTGAGTGGTAGTTAAATACAGGTTGAGTAGTAGTTTAATAAAGATTGAGTAGTAGTTTAATGCAGGCTGAGTGGTAGTTAAATACAGGCCGAGTAGTTAAATACAGGCTGAGTGGTAGTTAAATACAAGCTGAGTGGTAGTTAAATACAGGTTGAGTAGTAGTTAAATACAGGCTGAATAGTAGTTAAATACAGGCTGGGTAGTAGTTTAATACAGGCTGAGTAGTTAAATACAGGTTGAGTGGTATTTAAATACAGACTGAGTAGTAGTTTAATAAAGATTGAGTAGTAGTTGAATACAGACTGAGTAGTAGTTAAATACAGGCTGAGTAGTTTAATACAGACTGAGTAGTAGTTTAATACAGGCTGAGTGGTATTTAAATACAGACTGATTAGTAGTTAAATACAGGCTGAGTAGTAGTTAAATACAGGCTGAGTGGTATTTAAATACAGACCGAGTAATAGTTTAATGCAGGCTGAGTGGTGGTTAAATACAGGTTGAGTGGTAGTTAAATACAGGTTGAGTAGTAGTTTAATAAAGATTGAGTAGTAGTTTAATGCAGGCTGAGTGGTAGTTAAATACAGGCCGAGTAGTTAAATACAGGCTGAGTGGTAGTTAAATACAAGCTGAGTGGTAGTTAAATACAGGTTGGGTAGTAGTTTAATACAGGCTGAGTAGTTAAATACAGGTTGAGTAGTTAAATACAGGTTGAGTAGTTAAATACAGGTTGAGTGGTATTTAAATACAGACTGAGTAGTAGTTTAATAAAGATTGAGTAGTAGTTGAATACAGACTGAGTAGTAGTTAAATACAGGCTGAGTAGTTTAATACAGACTGAGTAGTAGTTAAATACAGACTGAGTGGTAGTTTAATACAGACTGAGTAGTAGTTAAATACAGACTGAGTAGTATTTAAATACAGGCTGAGTAGTTAAATACAGGTTGAGTAGTAGTTAAATACAGACTGAGTAGTAGTTAAATACAGGTTGAGTAGTAGTTTAATACAGACTGAGTAGTAGTTAAATACAGACTGAGTAGTAGTTAAATACAGACTGAGTAGTTTAATACAGACTGAGTAGTAGTTAAATACAGGTTGAGTAGTAGTTAAATACAGGCTGAGTGGTATTTAAATACAGACCGAGTAATAGTTTAATGCAGGCTGAGTGGTAGTTAAATACAGGTTGAGTGGTAGTTAAATACAAGCTGAGTGGTAGTTAAATACAGGTTGAGTAGTTAAATACAGGCTGAGTAGTAGTTAAATACAGGCTGAGTGGTATTTAAATACAGACCGAGTAATAGTTTAATGCAGGCTGAGTGGTGGTTAAATACAGGTTGAGTGGTAGTTAAATACAAGCTGAGTGGTAGTTAAATACAGGTTGAGTAGTAGTTTAATAAAGATTGAGTAGTAGTTTAATGCAGGCTGAGTGGTAGTTAAATACAGGCCGAGTAGTTAAATACAGGCTGAGTGGTAGTTAAATACAAGCTGAGTGGTAGTTAAATACAGGTTGAGTAGTAGTTAAATACAGGCTGAATAGTAGTTAAATACAGGCTGGGTAGTAGTTTAATACAGGCTGAGTAGTTAAATACAGGTTGAGTAGTTAAATACAGGTTGAGTGGTATTTAAATACAGACTGAGTAGTAGTTTAATAAAGATTGAGTAGTAGTTGAATACAGACTGAGTAGTAGTTAAATACAGGCTGAGTAGTTTAATACAGACTGAGTAGTAGTTTAATACAGGCTGAGTGGTATTTAAATACAGACTGATTAGTAGTTAAATACAGGCTGAGTAGTATTTTAATACAGGTTGAGTGGTGTTTAAATACAGACTGAGTGGTAGTTTAATACAGGCTGAGTAGTAGTTAAATACAGGCCGAGTAGTTTAATACAGACTTAGTAGTTAAATGCAGACTGAGTAGTAGTTAAATACAGGCTGAGTAGTTTAATACAGACCGAGTAGTAGTTAAATACAGACTGATTATTTTAATACAGGCTGAGTGGTATTTAAATACAGGCTGAGTGGTAGTTTAATACAGGCTGAGTAGAAGTTTAATACAGGCTGAGTGGTGTTTAAATACAGACTGAGTGGTAGTTTAATACAGGCTGAGTAGTAGTTTAATACAGGCTGAGTAGTAGTTTAATACAGGCTGAGTGGTATTTAAATACAGACTGAGTGGTAGTTTAATACAGGCTGAGTAGTAGTTTAATACAGGCTGAGTACTTTAATACAGACCGAGTAGTAGTTAAATACAGGCTGAGTAGTTTAATACAGACTTAGTAGTTAAATACAGACTGAGTAGTAGTTAAATACAGGCTGAGTAGTTTAATACAGACCGAGTAGTAGTTAAATACAGACTGATTATTTTAATACAGGCTGAGTGGTATTTAAATACAGGCTGAGTGGTAGTTTAATACAGGCTGAGTAGAAGTTTAATACAGGCTGAGTGGTGTTTAAATACAGACTGAGTGGTAGTTTAATACAGGCTGAGTACTTTAATACAGACCGAGTAGTAGTTAAATACAGGCTGAGTAGTTTAATACAGACTTAGTAGTTAAATGCAGACTGAGTAGTAGTTAAATACAGGCTGAGTAGTTTAATACAGACCGAGTAGTAGTTAAATACAGACTGATTATTTTAATACAGGCTGAGTGGTATTTAAATACAGGCTGAGTGGTAGTTTAATACAGGCTGAGTAGTAGTTTAATACAGGCTGAGTTGTTAAATAGACTAAGGGGCCCATTTGTTTTGCCATCGACATCCCTGTCCGGTGCAGCCCCAGCTAGCCACCTGTAGGGCATAAATCAGACCCAGTCCCCAGGGAAGCCCTCCACCTCCTGCTCTGGACCCTGTCAGCTGCTGGGGTTGCTCCTCTACCCATCCCCCAGGTCCTGTCTCGGCCTAGTATCCAGGATTCCCGTTTCACCAAGGACATAGGAGCTTTTCATTGATATAGCAGAGAAGGAGAAGGACTGGGGGCTAAGAAAAGAGGAGACGGAGAGGGGGTGCAGTCTAGTAATGATTTCCAAGCTATGCCAGTGGATGCAGACCTGGGTTCAAATAGTGTTGGTTTTCTCTCGAATACTTTGAGCAGTTTGATTGGCCCTGCCTGGAGTGCCAATGGGCGTTGGTCTGCACTTTTGAGACTGTTCAGTTGGTTTATCATGGTATACGGGCTCAATCAAGCTCAGCTATAGCATTTGAAAGAAAACAAATACTAATTGAACCTAGGTCTGGGTGATGGATGTGTCTGAGTGAGGGAGTGAGTGGAGAATCCCCCATCTAGAGTGTCAGCAGATCAGAAATAGATAGCGTAGTCCAAGAGCCTCTAGTCTGCTATTTATCTAACTTTACATGGTGTTTTATTTCACTGATCGGAATGAATGGACGTTTGGATTTGTTTGACAAGTTCAAATTAAGATTTGTAGAGATATGCACACACTCATACAAACACACACACACCCTCTCTCCCTCTCTCTCTCTCCCAGACGCACCCAAACACCATACCTTATCTGCCCCAACACATACCTGTCCTGTACACAAGGCAGTGGTGGTGTGACTGCAGCTCCAAAACTGTTTATTTGGACTGCTTGTCTCCCCTGAACATTCCAGGGCTGTTGTTTCCCACGCTGATGTGATGGGCCTGACGCCTCAGGTCTTACCTGATGTTGGAACAGAGGGACCACATGGCCATGAGGAGCTCACTCTCTCTGTCCATACCATATACTCCCCTACAGACAGGCCCAGACATATCAGGACACAAGCGCTCCACCAGTTTCTCACAGAGGTGTATGTGTGTGTGCGTGTGGAGCTATTGTGTGTGTGTGTGTGTTCGTTCATGAATGCACGCGTGCTTGTGTTTGTGCGTGTGCGTGAGTGAGTGTGTGAAAGCCCAATAAGTGTCTCTTTGTGTGCTCTCAGTGTTCTAAATTATTGAACTGACTCTGTGTTCTCCATCATTGAACTGACTCTCAGTGTTCCCCATAATTTAACTGACTCCCAGTGTTCCCCATCATAGAACTGACTCTCAGCGTTCTCCATTATTGAACTGACTCTCAGTGTTCTCCATCATTGAACTGACTCTCAGTGTTCCCCATTATTGAACTGACTCTCAATGTTCTCCATGATTGAACTGACTATCAGTGTTCTCCATCATTGAACTGACTCTCAGTGTTCTCCATCATTGAATAGACTCTCAGTGTTTCCCATTATTGAACTGACTCTCAATGTTCACCATTATTGAACTGACTCTCAGTGTTCCCCACTATTTTATTTGTTCTCCTACCGTTATCAAAACCAACAGTAGACACAACAGGGAAATCATGTGAGGGATGATTAGTAATGTAGAATAAACATGTAGGATGTCTTTATGCTATCCAATCAATTAAATATATGATGTCTATTTACATTGCAATACACATTCACTTTAATTCATTCAAGTCAACACCTTCAGGCATTTCTCAGACTGACAAACCAATTCAGTTGCTCCTTCCACTGTGACCAGAGGATGCCAGATATGCATCAGTTAACCCTGGTTGGTTTTAAACATTGAATGACCAAGT